>NC_085066.1:8697303-8949803 GCF_963662255.1 Cinclus cinclus | reverse complement strand
AGCAAAACAAAGGCCGTTCTTTGGATTGCAAATGGCTTTCAATAAAGAGATGATAACATCATAGTTCTGTGAAGGAATAAAAGCTCACCAGGCATGAAAATCCACTCAGTGGTCAAAGGTTAGCCTAAACGAAGGACTAGATTGCAAATCGGCTAATCCTTCTCCTGGTACAGATAGCAAAGGGGCTCATAAAGTACAGCTGTCCCCTCTTCTTCCCTGCGGGACAATCAGGCCCACCAAGAGGAAAAATCACAGCTCTTCCTTCTGCCCTCCACAGCCAAAGCTGTGCCAAACCACAGATGCTGCCTTCAAACACACTCAAATTGCAGCCTAGACCTCTCACCTTCCAGACAGCTCCTTCCCCAAGATGACCACCAACACCAGCCCCCCTAAAGAGCCGCACAGAAGCTCTCAACAGCCCGCCAGGACCCCCAGCTGTCCCCATCCCTCCGCAGAGCTTTCCCACCCTCCACGAGACCCCCTGGTTCCCTGCACGGGCCGTGGGTTAGAGTGCCAGAGCCTGGCAGCGGCACGCTAACTGGAATTTGCACTGGGAGCTGCTTTAAACGTTTTATTAAGGCTGGTATTATAGTGTGGGTGTGTGCCTGTGTTAAGTCTTTCACTGCAACATTGTTTATTCCTTGCCTATGTTCAAGTAAGGAAGGGAGTGTGCTCAAGCCTGTGTTACCTTTTCCTCTGCCAGCAGTTGCTGCTCTTGTTTCAAACCTTTAAGAAGCCTAGACATTCACTCTAGGTCAACAACTCCCTGTGTTTATCTCACATTCAGTGGCAGCAATTCTTGAGCAAAAGGGTGACCATTGGCTTTCAGCCTCAGGATGCCTTAAATAGCTTGCACATTTGGTGGAACAACGCGGTATTCCAAAAGGAATCTCTTCTCTAGTTAATCCAGCAGCCATTCCTGGCCACTCACCAGAGAGACAAGGAACCTTTGCAACATGCCTGTATCAAAACCTTTAAGTCCCCTTTATTGCAGCCAGCCAGATCTTAAAGAAACCCCAATTGCAGGAGCAGAATCTCAGTACACAGGTGGGAGCGGCTTTGAAAGAGCCGATCAACAAAAACCAGGATTTCCAATTAGCACGGAGGAATAGGCGATAGAAGCCCTACCTCTACGAGTCAGCTCAGAAGGCAGAGAGAATCACTTGAACCCCTGCCCTCTGACCAGCCTGAGGAAAAAGGTTCAAGAGATGAACAGATTCCAAGTACGCCTTCAGAGTAATACACACCCACGAAGCATCTTGGAAGGAGAAAGGACTACTACCAGCTCAAGGAAAACAGATAAGGCATTCTGAGGCAATCTTGAAGTTGCTGGAGGCAGTACTACTACCTCAAGAGGTTGCCATTAGGCAGTGCCAAGGACATCAGAAAGGAGAAACAGAGCCCAAGAGAGGTGACGGCTTGGCTGACCAGGCTGCAAAAAGAGGAGCAGAACAAAGCCGTGCTGAGATTCAGGCAGTGATTCGGGAAGGTAAGGAACAATATGACAATGATATGACCTGTATTCTCAGAAAGATCTAGAATTAGCAAAGAATCTGTAAGCAGAACAAAACCATCATGTTTTTGCCACTCCTCAGGGAGAGGCGCTTATGCCTGAAAGAGCATTATGAAAATGAATTAAGGATGGACATAATCCAGTATACACTGGGAAGGGGATGCCTTACTTAATTACTTGATAAGGACAACAGTAAGATGCAACGTGTACTCTGGTGTAAAGCAGGCAAACCAAGGCTGTGAAATAACATGTCAGAAAGCAATCTGCAAACTAGGGCTAGCGCTGAGCTTGGCACAATAGCCAAGGGACAAGACCCTCCCTGGACTACACTGGCAAAATGGCTTTTCTGAGTTGCCAAGGAAAGGGGGGTGTGAAAGGACCTCTTAGTATTAACTGATACCTTCTCAGCGTGACCCGAGGCATTCCCAGCTCAAACAAATAAAGCCAAAGAATTCCGCAACATTTTGTTAAACAACATAACACCCCGGTCCAGAGCGCTTTTAGACATCTCCTCCGATCGAGTAGCGCATTTCCTAGCAAATATTGCACAGCAGTTTTGCAGCAATCTCCCGAATCAAGTGGCCCCTACACATGCTGTGTTTGCCTCAGGCCAGTGGCCAGGTGGAAAAGATGAATTATCTGATACAGCAGCAGATAGTCAAAAATGGACAAGAGGCCAGCACACCTTGGCCCCTAGCTTTGGCTTCATTGCAGATTTGAGTAAGATCAAGAACTAAAGCAAAGCTGAACGCCTTTGAAAGACTGTCTGGAACACCAGATCAGCGTAAGTATCAAGGGGAAGATACTGTCCGGGTTGCAGAGGGGTATCTCCAGGACTATGTTGTCCAGCTAACACAACAGCTGCAGCAAAGTAATCAACACATCTCGAGCACATGAGCAAGAGGATGCTCCTCACCCCAAATCCAGCCTGGGGACCAGATATACGTAAAATCCCCCGAGGGAAACTGTCTTATGGCAAAATGGAAAGAACTCTATTTGACACTTTTAATCACTTCTACAGCCTTTAAAGCTGAAAGCGTTAACCTCCTGCATACCTTATTCCGGAATCAAAAGACATCTGCCAAAGGCAAGTGGAGTCCAAAATCCGACCTGAGAAAGAACAGCAGAAACCAAGATGTGTTTCACATGATCGCCGTCTTCCTGGTACTCCTAATCAGAATGCAAGCCACAGTCACAGGTGACTGTCACTACCATCAAGATCTCCTTGGCCTGCAAGATCCTGGTGGATGGAACACTCCAAGACATTCAGGACCTAGGGAGCTAAACGGGATTAAAAAGGTGAAAACACTTTGTGCCATTTTAAGGATTAATGACGAGCCGCTGAAGACTGGGGAAGACCTGACTCGGAGCCCGCCTTGCTTGTCCCACCTGAAAGTAACATGTCGATGGCTTATAAATTTGAAACTCACAGACCTCTTGTAGATGAGATTACTGCAGTGGCCGCGCGCATCTGTGACCTTTGTAACAAGCAGGGTGCGAATTCCTTTCCGTGTGATTCCTATCAGGATTTTGGCACTATGCAAATTCAAACGGGAGACTCTAACCTAGTGCACCATAGTCCCCTTCTTCTGTGAGGCCTAGGTGGGAAGACCATCATCATGTAGAGATCCAGTAACTGAGCCCAGCAGGAATCCCACCCTAGAAACACTGTTTCCAACAGCCAACTCTTGTGCAACTAGAGGAATGAATGACACTGGCCCTGCGCTTAGCACATGGAACAGGTCCCATAGAAGATGCGCTTTTGAGAAATGAATTTCATTCTTGGGCTATTGCAGGCCATCAGGAATATTAACCAATCAAGTTGGAGGGGTAGCTGGGAACGTAATCATCCGATGAGAGTATATCGTGCCCAAATCCATGGCCACGTGATGGTGACCCAGACCTGCATGCAATCCTGATAGCACAGCTACGTCCGTGAATGGCCTGAGGTACTCAGAAGACTCAACTATTTGTACCGGGAGCTTGAGTAAAGTAAGTATCCTTTGTAATCCTACCAGGGGCCAGTGCAAAGTTCCTGGAGGTATGAGAAAGGCTTGCCTAAAGGCAGGCAACGTCACTGAAGAAGCCACAGTTGCATGCCTTGGGTACTTGAGAAAGGGCCAACCTTGTCCCGTCCCCCAGCATGGGAGCCTTGCCCTCCTTGTCCCCAGGCAGCCCAGCCTGGGCACCTGGGCAGTGTCCCCGCCCTGCCGCTGAGGCTTCTGTCAGAGGCCTGGGAGAGGCTTTGGGGAAGTGCCAAAACAGCCGCGTGTCAGGAACGAGGCTACTGGCCAGGGGCTGCTCATGGCCTCTGACACCCAGTTCCTCAGGGCTTCCCAGCACAGCACCTCAGCTGCCTCCTGCCCCCTTGTAGCCTCCTGGCACCCACTCCCTCAGGCATCCCCCCTCGTGCCTTCCCACTGCCTTGTCCCATCAGGGCCTCCACAGCCCCTCATCCCTTCACGGCCTGCCAGCGCCCCGGCCGCTCAGGGTCTCCCCCAGCCCCGCCAACCTGCCCAGCAGCAGTGCTGCAGCCCCACAGGAGCTCCAGAGGAGCCTGAGCAAGAGGCACCACGGAGCTCTCAGCAATGCAGAGAGCAACCCCCGGGCAGGAGGACACCGATGGTGGTTCCTGGCTGGGACGGGGGTCGTGGCCATCTCCAGGCAGCGGTCTCGCAGGGATCCCCGCAGCTCCGGCCCCTGCCCACCCCCTCCGCCGCCAGCACAAAGGCTTCATCGGAAGCACCCAAGGCTAAGGGGCATCTGGCAGTTTTCCCTGCAACACTGCATGCCTGGGCAGCTTGCTGAGCACAAGTACCCTTCTCTCCCTCTTCCCCGATGCCCTGCAAAGCCTGGGCAGCACAAGACAACTCCTGGCAGTCTGTCTATTCTAACACATCCTATATTTCTATAATAGCATCAAACAAAATGGAGAAAAAAATGAAGGAAAAGAAAAATCCCTGCTGGCTCTGCTGGCCCCACCAGACAGAGCCTACCAAATCAGCTCTCTGCAGAGACCCAGCAGCACAGCCAGGCACTGCCGCACAGACAAGGTCGTCTCTTGCATGCCCTGTGGAATTGGTCTTGCACCCTCCACAATGCGGAGTAGGGAGCTCTCTGAACTGCCTGGAGGACGAACGCTGTTTCAATTGCCAGGTTTCTAATGGCAGGGCTGCTGTCGTATGCCATGACTTCCAGGGCTGGAAGAGAGAGGAACAGAGGCACGGTCAGGTCCCAGATCTGCGGGGACCTGAGGAGACTCCTGTGCCAGGGCTATCCCAGCTCACACCAGTCTTGGCCAGGACGGAACAGGGACCAATGGGACCAACCCAAAACTGCTGGCCACAAATCCCCCAAGTGCCCCTGAATTCTCGGAGTGCTCTGCCCATGCCACCCATCCGCACAGGAAGCAGAGCCCTCCGCAGCTGGGGCAGAGCTCGCAGCTCCTGCTGCCAGCCCCCGCTGACAGCGCGCTGCCATCACTCACCCTCACAGATGAGCTGGAGCTCTTCCTCCTGCCCCCTCAGGTACTGTCCGGCCATCCCTGGGAACACAGAGCCTGTCAAGGGCTGCGCCCAGCAGCGCAGCTCCCTGCCAGCGGCACTGCCAGCCCTGTGGCCACTCGCCCTCCTGGACCGGCAGGGCTCAGCCCGGGCCCTCGCAGCATCCTGATGCCCAAGGGCACGGCTGCGAGAGGGAGGCAGAAGCTCTGAGGGCAACCAGGGCTCCACGGTGCCGGGCCCTGATGGCGCTGCCGGGGCAGCAGCCAGGGCTGGGGACAAGCTGGGCTGGGCGGGGTGGGGAGGGACCCCTGGCTGGTGGCTCACCGATGAACCTGATGGCCGCCTCTCGCAGGGGTTCCTGGGGGCTCTGCAGATATGGCAGCGCCTGGCGCAGGTGCTCGGTCACTCGGCTGCTGTCCTGTGCTAGCTGGAGAGAGCGGTGGGAGGGAAGGGAAGGAAAGGCTGGGACCCCGGGCTCTGCCCCTTTGGCAGGGACTGCCCTGAGGCGCCGGCCAGCAGCCGCCGGCACTGGGCTCTGCAGGTGGCTGCAGGCCGGGTGCTGCCCGGGGAGCCGTGGTGCCGCCCTTCCCCACAGCCCCGCTGGGCCGGGGCTCCGTTGGCACCCGGCTTGGGGCCGCAGGAGCCTGGAGAAGAGCCCGTGAGGCCCCTGGGTGCAGCACTGGGCGCGGCCACAGCTGCCAGCCCCACACAGTGAGCACCGCGCTCAGGGGGCTTCTCCAGCCTGAGCCTGGATATTCCAGGCCATCCTTACCAGTCCTTCGCCAAACCTCCATGTCTCATCCACCTGCAGCATCTGCTCAATATCCCTCCTCTTCAGGAATCTTGCCGAACAATGCAGTGTTTCCCGAGAGGCCTGGCGAGCAGCAGAGACGTGGAGGTGGCACCGCAGTTCCGGGCACAGGACCCGCCTCCCTGTGCCAAGGCCTGGGGGAGGAGGCTGCAGCCCGGGAGGTGCCTGGGCAGGAGGCAGCCGAGCCCCTGCCAGGGGAACAGCAGCAGCCCACGATTCCTCACCTGTGCCACACTCGGATTCTCATCATGGCAATGGAAAGAGAGTGGGAACAGGCTCCGGCGCACAAGGGACTTCAGGGCCTTTCTTTCCTCTTCTAATAATAAATCCATCATCTCTTGAAAGACAGTCATGGAACACAGCTGCACCTGGCTGTCATCCTGTATGAAAGGAAGGTAAAAAGACCGAAGCCTTGGTTCCTTCTGGCACCGGTGTTGAAATCCACAGGGCAGCGAGTGTCGGGGCAGCACTCAGTGGCCGTGGCTGGGGGCCCAGAGCCTCACGCTGTCGAAGAGTGGCAGGAGCGCCTCAGCCAGCTGCAGGGCCATGGGGCTGGCTATAGGAGCACCAGCGTAGCGGAACAAATATCTGAGGAGGACGACGGTCACCCTGAGCACGTCGCTCTCATTTTCCTGCAGGAGCTCCACAAGGCTTTCAGTCAGGCCCCACATTTTTTTTGCCTGTGTGGAAGACAACTCTATGAAAGGCCACCCTGGTGCCGCAGGGCCTGGAGGCCAAAGGCCTCAGGCCCCAGGAACTGGGGCAGCTGAACCGGGAGGCAGGAGAGCCTGGGAGCAGCTGCCTGAGCACCTGCAGCACAGCCATGCCCAAGCCACTGCATTCCCCAGCCTCACGCTGCTGGCAGGGCTTCAGCAGCTGCTCCCTTCTCACCATGGGGGGATTCTTGCACAGCGCTAAGAGGCCTCTGAGCGCCAGGCGACGCCTCTCCCTGCACTCGCTCTGCAGCTTCTTGGACATGATCTCCAGGAGGACGGCCTCGTATTTAGTCACGTCCAAGCACTCAAAGACCTGAAAGGCACAGGGCATTGACAGGGGACTGGGATGGCAAGAGCCCAGAAGCGCACAGGGCCGAGCCCAGACTGCAGCCCAGGGCACGGGCACCGTCCCAGGCAGCTGTGGCTGCAAGAGGGCAGAGAGCTTGGAGGCAGCTCAGTGCTGGCTATCAGGCTCACCTCTACAAGGATTGCCAGGGCAGGCAGATCCCAGAATGGCCTCTCCATGCTGAACAGCTTAAGCAGGTACAATGCAATGCCAGAACACAAGGGTACGGATGAACGGCGCATGACTCTGAGAGGAGGAAAAAGGAACCAGGGCCTGAGTCAGGGGGACAGAGCTCTCCCAGGACTGACTCACACAGTTCTCCTCTTTCCCCACCATTCCTTTAGGGGATCTGGAACATTTGGGAGGTGGCTCCTTTTGGGCACCCTCCTCTCCCAGCCTTTCCCAGTCTGCTTGGCTATCCCTCGGTGACAAGGCCCTGTGGCCCATGACCACAGGGACTGTGTGGGGCACCCCGGGCACAGAGCACAGATGCTGGGGGCAGTGGGGAGCAGGGGATCTCACCTGGCCAGCAGACCCACGGCATAGTGGTGGGTGTCAGCACACAGCAGTGTGTCCCAGCCACGCTTGCGTTCCATTTCCATGACCACATTCTCACATTGCAGTTGGCAGAGCAGGGACTTGAGGGTCTGCACTGCAAACCTGTGTGCAGAGCAAAGCTCAGGTCACGCTGGGAGCATTGGCTTCTGCCCTGGGGACACAGCAGGGACAGAAGGAGTGGGATGGAGAACCTGCTGGGGCTGCTGGCAAGGCCGTGTTCTTCCTGGCATGCCTTCCAGAAGTCATTGACCTCCTCCGCTGCATCCAGAGTGCTGAGAAGCACTTGGAAGAGCAGGTGCACAAACAGGTGGCTGAAATACACCGTCACTATATGCGGGCAGCTGGGCTCCTGGAGGATCTTCCACATCACCAGAGTGGCCTGCAAAGGACAAAGCACCCCGAGACAGCGCTCAGTGCCCAGGTGGGCGTGCGGCAGGGCCCGAGCGTGGCAGGGAGAAGCCAGGGGAGACACAGGGGGAGCATGGGGCCTGGTGGCCCTGAAGCTGCCCTTAGGCCAGGATTCAGCCCAGCACCTCTGGCAGGGAGATGCAGTGGGAGAAAGAGGGTGGACAGCTGCTGGAGAGGCTGCCTTGGCGTGAGCAAAGGCCAGTTCCAGAAACTCACAGCCAGGGCAAAGACACGCGTTCTGTCCCCATGGGAGGTGCATGTGCTGCGCTCTGGCCAGGTCCCCAGCACATCTAGGAGTCTCAGCTGCGCCAACTCTGCAGTCGCGGCCGAGCACAAGATTGTCTTCCACATGGTCATAGCGGGTCTACGGGACCAGAGCTCTGTCTCAGGTCGGTTTCAGGCACAGCACCATGGCCTGGGCAGCAGCAGGGAGCTGAGCTGGCTGCCAGCTCTACCTCTGCCCACTGCCCCTCAGTGGCAGCAGCCAGGCAGCCCCGCCCCGTGGGGACAGGACCCTGAGGGGCAGGGAGGGAGCATGGCAGCAGGCTCGGGGGCTGACATGCCAGGGCTGGGAACCCTGGAACTCTCTGTTGGTCAGACAGTGGAACAGGCTGTACAGGGTGAGGGGCTGGTGAGCCCTGGGCCCTCTGGGCACGTGCGCCCCATACCTGTCACACGATGGGGCCACACGCAGGAGACTCATCACCACATCGGTGGGATGTGCCTCGGCGAGATGCAGCAGGGTCTTGTCCAGCCTGTGCTCAGCCAGCTGATTTGTCAGGAGCCACTGGTGGATGTACGTCACCATGGCAGGCACCTGAAGAAGGCACAGGGAGACTTGGAATGCTGCCAGAGGGAGTAATGTCCCCAGCTTCCCCAGAGAAGTGTATCCCTTCCCAGCACAGTGCGATGGCCTCAAGGGCTTCCAGGGACCAGCAGGCCCCAGCGGCTTGAGAGGCCAAGGAATTCCTGGGAGGATCAAACCCTGGCCACAGGCTGCTTACTTGTTTTGGACTGGGTAAATCCTCTTCTTCAAGCATATCCAGCTTGACAACACTGGTGTTGGTGCTGTAGACGTCACGGTTGTCCATGGACCCAGTGGCCATGGCGCTGGTCTCTTCCTGCCAAATGCATTTGATGAATTTGTAAATCTGGGAGGGGAGTGAAGGGCAGGAAGAGACAGATATTCCATGGAGTGCTCCAAGTGCTGTGCTGGGCGGAGGAGTGACAGCAGGCCCAACCCAGGTGGGGATGGCTGCATGTACCTGCACGGTTGTGTGGAAGCGACCAAGGGCGGGGTCCTGCCCTTGTGTCCAGTCCATGGCTCCACCTGGCAAAGAGCGAGCACAGCCAGAGCTGAGGGGCTGCAGGTGAGGCCGGAGAACACAGCCCAGCCCTGCACTCCCCAGGCAGGGAAAGCCCCGGGATGCCCCAGGGGATGGAGCATGGCTGCTGCGGGATGTCTGGCTGACCCCTCTTCTGTCCTGTCCCTGAGCATGTCGACAGGGGATGGCATGGCATGGCATGGCATGGCATGGCATGGCATGGCATGGCATGGCATGGCATGGCATGGCATGGCATGGCATGGGCCCAAACTGGAAGCAGCCATCAGCCCTGTTGCCCAGCCGTGCCACTCACCATCCTGCATTGGCTGGAACGGCTCTGACTCTCCAGGCTGTTGAGCTGGGTCAACACTGGTGCCTCTCCTTTTTATTCCCCTGAACACTTTGAACAGATTGAGAAATCTGCCCGCCATGCCAGACTTTGGTCTTGGGGGCACCTTCTAGGGAGATGCCTCAGGAAAGCCGAGAGGCAAGAAGTCCTGCAGTGCGGCCTCGAGGTCACCTGCAGGAATAGCACTTCGGAAAAGCTCCGGGTCAGAGACGAACGAGCGGGCTGTGCGGGGTCTCCTCACAGCACCGCTCTGGCGCGTCCTGTCCCGTCGATTGCTCCGAGCACTGTGGCGTGGCCTTGTCACCGCCAGCTCCTATGTCACCACATGTCACAAAGGGTCCTTTGACACCCTGTCCTGCTCCATGCCATGGTGACCATGCTGCACCGTCTCACAAAGGGCCCTTGCACTCACTGCCACCTGCCCTGGGGCTGCCACCAGCCCACCCAAATTGGCCCACCTGGAAGGAATCCCTTGTCCCATGTGTCTAGGTCTACCCAACAGGAATGTTAGGAGTGTCTGGAATCTTAAGCAAACGCTGCCCTGCTCTGTGGGCTCAGGGCATTTAAGAATCCTCCATTCAGGAAAGTTTTCCTTCCCAATTGCTCAACTCAAGTACTTGCAAAAAGCTACAAACTTCCCAAATTCTCTGGCATGGCCTGAGAATGGCATCTGAGATTTGGAAGTCGGCAAATGCCATCTCCAAGCTGCAAGTCGCTTGCCTTAACATCGTCCCTTGAGAGTCACCTTGAAAAACAACACTACACAACAGCAAAACAAAGGCCGTTCTTTGGATTGCAAATGGCTTTCAATAAAGAGATGATAACATCATAGTTCTGTGAAGGAATAAAAGCTCACCAGGCATGAAAATCCACTCAGTGGTCAAAGGTTAGCCTAAACGAAGGACTAGATTGCAAATCGGCTAATCCTTCTCCTGGTACAGATAGCAAAGGGGCTCATAAAGTACAGCTGTCCCCTCTTCTTCCCTGCGGGACAATCAGGCCCACCAAGAGGAAAAATCACAGCTCTTCCTTCTGCCCTCCACAGCCAAAGCTGTGCCAAACCACAGATGCTGCCTTCAAACACACTCAAATTGCAGCCTAGACCTCTCACCTTCCAGACAGCTCCTTCCCCAAGATGACCACCAACACCAGCCCCCCTAAAGAGCCGCACAGAAGCTCTCAACAGCCCGCCAGGACCCCCAGCTGTCCCCATCCCTCCGCAGAGCTTTCCCACCCTCCACGAGACCCCCTGGTTCCCTGCACGGGCCGTGGGTTAGAGTGCCAGAGCCTGGCAGCGGCACGCTAACTGGAATTTGCACTGGGAGCTGCTTTAAACGTTTTATTAAGGCTGGTATTATAGTGTGGGTGTGTGCCTGTGTTAAGTCTTTCACTGCAACATTGTTTATTCCTTGCCTATGTTCAAGTAAGGAAGGGAGTGTGCTCAAGCCTGTGTTACCTTTTCCTCTGCCAGCAGTTGCTGCTCTTGTTTCAAACCTTTAAGAAGCCTAGACATTCACTCTAGGTCAACAACTCCCTGTGTTTATCTCACATTCAGTGGCAGCAATTCTTGAGCAAAAGGGTGACCATTGGCTTTCAGCCTCAGGATGCCTTAAATAGCTTGCACATTTGGTGGAACAACGTGGTATTCCAAAAGGAATCTCTTCTCTAGTTAATCCAGCAGCCATTCCTGGCCACTCACCAGAGAGACAAGGAACCTTTGCAACATGCCTGTATCAAAACCTTTAAGTCCCCTTTATTGCAGCCAGCCAGATCTTAAAGAAACCCCAATTGCAGGAGCAGAATCTCAGTACACAGGTGGGAGCGGCTTTGAAAGAGCCGATCAACAAAAACCAGGATTTCCAATTAGCACGGAGGAATAGGCGATAGAAGCCCTACCTCTACGAGTCAGCTCAGAAGGCAGAGAGAATCACTTGAACCCCTGCCCTCTGACCAGCCTGAGGAAAAAGGTTCAAGAGATGAACAGATTCCAAGTACGCCTTCAGAGTAATACACACCCACGAAGCATCTTGGAAGGAGAAAGGACTACTACCAGCTCAAGGAAAACAGATAAGGCATTCTGAGGCAATCTTGAAGTTGCTGGAGGCAGTACTACTACCTCAAGAGGTTGCCATTAGGCAGTGCCAAGGACATCAGAAAGGAGAAACAGAGCCCAAGAGAGGTGACGGCTTGGCTGACCAGGCTGCAAAAAGAGGAGCAGAACAAAGCCGTGCTGAGATTCAGGCAGTGATTCGGGAAGGTAAGGAACAATATGACAATGATATGTACTGTATACTCAGAAAGATCTAGAATTAGCAAAGAATCTGTAAGCAGAACAAAACCATCATGTTTTTGCCACTCCTCAGGGAGAGGCGCTTATGCCTGAAAGAGCATTATGAAAATGAATTAAGGATGGACATAATCCAGCATACACTGGGAAGGGGATGCCTTACTTAATTACTTGATAAGGACAACAGTAAGATGCAACGTGTACTCTGGTGTAAAGCAGGCAAACCAAGGCTGTGAAATAACATGTCAGAAAGCAAGCCGCAAACTAGGGCTAGCGCTGAGCTTGGCACAATAGCCAAGGGACAAGACCCTCCCTGGACTACACTGGCAAAATGACTTTTCTGAGTTGCCAAGGAAAGGCGGGGGTGAAAGGACCTCTTAGTATTAACTGATACCTTCTCAGCGTGACCCGAGGCATTCCCAGCTCAAACAAATAAAGCCAAAGAATTCAGCAACATTTTGTTAAACAACATAACACCCCGGTCCAGAGTGCTTTTAGACATCTCCTCCGATCGAGTAGCGCATTTCCTAGCAAATATTGCACAGCAGTTTTGCAGCAATCTCCCGAATCAAGTGGCCCCTACACATGCTGTGTTTGCCTCAGGCCAGTGGCCAGGTGGAAAAGATGAATTATCTGATACAGCAGCAGATAGTCAAAAATGGACAAGAGGCCAGCACACCTTGGCCCCTAGCTTTGGCTTCATTGCAGATTTGAGTAAGATCAAGAACTAAAGCAAAGCTGAACGCCTTTGAAAGACTGTCTGGAACACCAGATCAGCGTAAGTATCAAGGGGAAGATACTGTCTGGGTTGCAGAGGGGTATCTCCAGGACTATGTTGTCCAGCTAGCACTACAGCTGCAGCAAAGTGATCAACACATCTCGAGCACATGAGCAAGAGGATGCTCCTCACCCCAAATCCAGCCTGGGGACCAGATATACGTAAAATCCCCCGAGGGAAACTGTCTTATGGCAAAATGGAAAGAACTCTATTTGATACTTTGAATCACTTCTACAGCCTTTAAAGCTGAAAGCGTTAACCTCCTGCATACCTTATTCCGGAATCAAAAGACATCTGCCAAAGGCAAGTGGAGTCCAAAATCCGACCTGAGAAAGAACAGCAGAAACCAAGATGTGTTTCACATGATCGCCATCTTCCTGGTACTCCTAATCAGAATGCAAGCCACAGTCACAGGTGACTGTCACTACCATCAAGATCTCCTTGGCCTGCAAGATCCTGGTGGATGGAACACTCCAAGACATTCAGGACCTAGGGAGCTAAACGGGATTAAAAAGGTGAAAACACTTTGTGCCATTTTAAGGATTAATGACGAGCCGCTGAAGACTGGGGAAGACCTGACTCGGAGCCCGCCTTGCTTGTCCCACCTGAAAGTAACATGTCGATGGCTTATAAATTTGAAACTCACAGACCTCTTGTAGATGAGATTACTGCAGTGGCCACGCGCATCTGTGACCTTTGTAACAAGCAGGGTGCGAATTCCTTTCCGTGTGATTCCTATCAGGATTTTGGCACTATGCAAATTCAAACGGGAGACTCTAACCTAGTGCACCATAGTCCCCTTCTTCTGTGAGGCCTAGGTGGGAAGACCATCATCATGTAGAGATCCAGTAACTGAGCCCAGCAGGAATCCCACCCTAGAAACACTGTTTCCAACAGCCAACTCTTGTGCAACTAGAGGAATGAATGGCACTGGCCCTGCGCTTAGCACATGGAACAGGTCCCATAGAAGATGCGCTTTTGAGAAATGAATTTCATTCTTGGGCTATTGCAGGCCATCAGGAATATTAACCAATCAAGTTGGAGGGGTAGCTGGGAACGTAATCATCCTTTGAGAGTATATCGTGCCCAAATCCATGGCCACGTGATGGTGACCCAGACCTGCATGCAATCCTGATAGCACAGCTACGTCCGTGAATGGCCTGAGGTACTCAGAAGACTCAACTATTTGTACCGGGAGCTTGAGTAAAGTAAGTATCCTTTGTAATCCTACCAGGGGCCAGTGCAAAGTTCCTGGAGGTATGAGAAAGGCTTGCCTAAAGGCAGGCAACGTCACTGAAGAAGCCACAGTTGCATGCCTTGGGTACTTGAGAAAGGGCCAACCTTGTCCCGTCCCCCAGCATGGGAGCCTTGCCCTCCTTGTCCCCAGGCAGCCCAGCCTGGGCACCTGGGCAGTGTCCCCGCCCTGCCGCTGAGGCTTCTGTCAGAGGCCTGGGAGAGGCTTTGGGGAAGTGCCAAAACAGCCGCGTGTCAGGAACGAGGCTACTGGCCAGGGGCTGCTCATGGCCTCTGACACCCAGTTCCTCAGGGCTTCCCAGCACAGCACCTCAGCTGCCTCCTGCCCCCTTGTAGCCTCCTGGCACCCACTCCCTCAGGCATCCCCCCTCGTGCCTTCCCACTGCCTTGTCCCATCAGGGCCTCCACAGCCCCTCATCCCTTCACGGCCTGCCAGCGCCCCGGCCGCTCAGGGTCTCCCCCAGCCCCGCCAACCTGCCCGGCAGCAGTGCTGCAGCCCCACAGGAGCTCCAGAGGAGCCTGAGCAAGAGGCACCACGGAGCTCTCAGCAATGCAGAGAGCAACCCCCGGGCAGGAGGACACCGATGGTGGTTCCTGGCTGGGACGGGGGTCGTGGCCATCTCCAGGCAGCGGTCTCGCAGGGATCCCCGCAGCTCCGGCCCCTGCCCACCCCCTCCGCCGCCAGCACAAAGGCTTCATCGGAAGCACCCAAGGCTAAGGGGCATCTGGCAGTTTTCCCTGCAACACTGCATGCCTGGGCAGCTTGCTGAGCACAAGCACCCTTCTCTCCCTCTTCCCCGATGCCCTGCAAAGCCTGGGCAGCACAAGACAACTCCTGGCAGTCTGTCTATTCTAACACATCCTATATTTCTATAATAGCATCAAACAAAATGGAGAAAAAAATGAAGGAAAAGAAAAATCCCTGCTGGCTCTGCTGGCCCCACCAGACAGAGCCTACCAAATCAGCTCTCTGCAGAGACCCAGCAGCACAGCCAGGCACTGCCGCACAGACAAGGTCGTCTCTTGCATGCCCTGCGGAATTGGTCTTGCACCCTCCACAATGCGGAGTAGGGAGCTCTCTGAACTGCCTGGAGGACGAACGCTGTTTCAATTGCCAGGTTTCTAATGGCAGGGCTGCTGTCGTATGCCATGACTTCCAGGGCTGGAAGAGAGAGGAACAGAGGCACGGTCAGGTCCCAGATCTGTGGAGACCTGAGGAGACTCCTGTGCCAGGGCTATCCCAGCTCACACCAGTCTTGGCCAGGACGGAACAGGGACCAATGGCACCAACCCAAAACTGCTGGCCACAAATCCCCCAAGTGCCCCTGAATTCTCGGAGTGCTCTGCCCATGCCACCCATCCGCACAGGAAGCAGAGCCCTCCGCAGCTGGGGCAGAGCTCGCAGCTCCTGCTGCCAGCCCCCGCTGACAGCGCGCTGCCATCACTCACCCTCACAGATGAGCTGGAGCTCTTCCTCCTGCCCCCTCAGGTACTGTCCGGCCATCCCTGGGAACACAGAGCCTGTCAAGGGCTGCGCCCAGCAGCGCAGCTCCCTGCCAGCGGCACTGCCAGCCCTGTGGCCACTCGCCCTCCTGGACCAGCAGGGCTCAGCCCGGGCCCTCGCAGCATCCTGATGCCCAAGGGCACGGCTGCGAGAGGGAGGCAGAAGCTCCGAGGGCAACCGGGGCTCCACGGCGCCGGGCCCAGATGGCGCTGCCGGGGCAGCAGCCAGGGCTGGGGACAAGCTGGGCTGGGCGGGGTGGGGAGGGACCCCTGGCTGGTGGCTCACCGATGAACCTGATGGCCGCCTCTCGCAGGGGTTCCTGGGGGCTCTGCAGATAGGGCAGCGCCTGGCGCAGGTGCTCGGTCACTCGGCTGCTGTCCTGTGCTAGCTGGAGAGAGCGGTGGGAGGGAAGGGAAGGAAGGGAAGGAAAGGCTGGGATCCCGGGATCTGCCCCTTTGGCAGGCACTGCCCTGAGGCGCTGGCCAGCAGCCGCCGGCACTGGGCTCTGCAGGGGGCTGCAGGCCGGGTGCTGCCCGGGGAGCCGTGGTGCCGCCCTTCCCCACAGCCCCGCTGGGCCGGGGCTCCGTTGGCACCCGGCTCGGGGCCACAGGAGCCTGGAGAAGAGCCCGTGAGGCCCCTGGGTGCAGCACTGGGCACGGCCACAGCTGCAAGCCCCACACAGTGAGCACCGCGCTCAGGGGGCTTCTCCAGCCTGAGCCTGGATATTCCAGGCCATCCTTACCAGTCCTTCGCCAAACCTCCATGTCTCATCCACCTGCAGCATCTGCTCAATATCCCTCCTCTTCAGGAATCTTGCCGAACAATGCAGTGTTTCCCGAGAGGCCTGGCGAGCAGCAGAGACGTGGAGGTGGCACCGCAGTTCCGGGCACAGGACCCGCCTCCCTGTGCCAAGGCCTGGGGGAGGAGGCTGCAGCCCGGGAGGTGCCTGGGCAGGAGGCAGCCGAGCCCCTGCCAGGGGAACAGCAGCAGCCCACGATTCCTCACCTGTGCCACACTCGGATTCTCATCATGGCAATGGAAAGAGAGTGGGAACAGGCTCCGGCGCACAAGGGACTTCAGGGCCTTTCTTTCCTCTTCTAATAATAAATCCATCATCTCTTGAAAGACAGTCATGGAACACAGCTGCACCTGGCTGTCATCCTGTATGAAAGGAAGGTAAAAAGACCGAAGCCTTGGTTCCTTCTGGCACCGGTGTTGAAATCCACAGGGCAGCGAGTGTCGGGGCAGCACTCAGTGGCCGTGGCTGGGGGCCCAGAGCCTTACGCTGTCGAAGAGTGGCAGGAGCGCCTCAGCCAGCTGCAGGGCCATGGGGCTGGCTATAGGAGCACCAGCGTAGCGGAACAAATATCTGAGGAGGACGACGGTCACCCTGAGCACGTCGCTCTCATTTTCCTGCAGGAGCTCCACAAGGCTTTCAGTCAGGCCCCACATTTTTTTTGCCTGTGTGGAAGACAACTCTATGAAAGGCCACCCTGGTGCCGCAGGGCCTGGAGGCCAAAGGCCTCAGGCCCCAGGAACTGGGGCAGCTGAACCGGGAGGCAGGAGAGCCTGGGAGCAGCTGCCTGAGCACCTGCAGCACAGCCATGCCCAAGCCACTGCATTCCCCAGCCTCACGCTGCTGGCAGGGCTTCAGCAGCTGCTCCCTTCTCACCATGGGGGGATTCTTGCACAGCGCTAAGAGGCCTCTGAGCGCCAGGCGACGCCTCTCCCTGCACTCGCTCTGCAGCTTCTTGGACATGATCTCCAGGAGGACGGCCTCGTATTTAGTCACGTCCAAGCACTCAAAGACCTGAAAGGCACAGGGCATTGACAGGGGACTGGGATGGCAAGAGCCCAGAAGCGAACAGGGCCGAGCCCAGACTGCAGCCCAGGGCACGGGCACCGTCCCAGGCAGCTGTGGCTGCAAGAGGGCAGAGAGCTTGGAGGCAGCTCAGTGCTGGCTATCAGGCTCACCTCTACAAGGATTGCCAGGGCAGGCAGATCCCAGAATGGCCTCTCCATGCTGAACAGCTTAAGCAGGTACAATGCAATGCCAGAACACAAGGGTACGGATGAACGGCGCATGACTCTGAGAGGAGGAAAAAGGAACCAGGGCCTGAGTCAGGGGGACAGAGCTCTCCCAGGACTGACTCACACAGTTCTCCTCTTTCCCCACCATTCCTTTAGGGGATCTGGAACATTTGGGAGGTGGCTCCTTTTGGGCACCCTCCTCTCCCAGCCTTTCCCAGTCTGCTTGGCCATCCCTCGGTGACAAGGCCCTGTGGCCCATGACCACAGGGACTGTGTGGGGCACCCCGGGCACAGAGCACAAATGCTGGGGGCAGTGGGGAGCAGGGGATCTCACCTGGCCAGCAGACCCACGGCATAGTGGTGGGTGTCAGCACACAGCAGTGTGTCCCAGCCACGCTTGCGTTCCATTTCCATGACCACATTCTCACATTGCAGTTGGCAGAGCAGGGACTTGAGGGTCTGCACTGCAAACCTGTGTGCAGAGCAAAGCTCAGGTCACGCTGGGAGCATTGGCTTCTGCCCTGGGGACACAGCAGGGACAGAAGGAGTGGGATGGAGAACCTGCTGGGGCTGCTGGCAAGGCCGTGTTCTTCCTGGCATGCCTTCCAGAAGTCATTGACCTCCTCCGCTGCATCCAGAGTGCTGAGAAGCACTTGGAAGAGGAGGTGCACAAACAGGTGGCTGAAATACACCGTCACTATATGCGGGCAGCTGGGCTCCTGGAGGATCTTCCACATCACCAGAGTGGCCTGCAAAGGACAAAGCACCCCGAGACAGCGCTCAGTGCCCAGGTGGGCGTGCGGCAGGGCCCGAGCGTGGCAGGGAGAAGCCAGGGGAGACACAGGGGGAGCATGGGGCCTGGTGGCCCTGAAGCTGCCCTTAGGCCAGGATTCAGCCCAGCACCTCTGGCAGGGAGATGCAGTGGGAGAAAGAGGGTGGAGAGCTGCTGGAGAGGCTGCCTTGGCGTGAGCAAAGGCCAGTTCCAGAAACTCACAGCCAGGGCAAAGACACGCGTTCTGTCCCCATGGGAGGTGCATGTGCTGCGCTCTGGCCAGGTCCCCAGCACATCTAGGAGTCTCAGCTGCGCCAACTCTGCAGTCGCGGCCGAGCACAAGATTGTCTTCCACATGGTCATAGCGGGTCTACGGGACCAGAGCTCTGTCTCAGGTCGGTTTCAGGCACAGCACCATGGCCTGGGCAGCAGCAGGGAGCTGAGCTGGCTGCCAGCTCTACCTCTGCCCACTGCCCCTCAGTGGCAGCAGCCAGGCAGCCCCGCCCCGTGGGGACAGGACCCTGAGGGGCAGGGAGGGAGCATGGCAGCAGGCTCGGGGGCTGACATGCCAGGGCTGGGAACCCTGGAACTCTCTGTTGGTCAGACAGTGGAACAGGCTGTACAGGGTGAGGGGCTGGTGAGCCCTGGGCCCTCTGGGCACGTGCGCCCCATACCTGTCACACGATGGGGCCACACGCAGGAGACTCATCACCACATCGGTGGGATGTGCCTCGGCGAGATGCAGCAGGGTCTTGTCCAGCCTGTGCTCAGCCAGCTGATTTGTCAGGAGCCACTGGTGGATGTACGTCACCATGGCAGGCACCTGAAGAAGGCACAGGGAGACTTGGAATGCTGCCAGAGGGAGTAATGTCCCCAGCTTCCCCAGAGAAGTGTATCCCTTCCCAGCACAGTGCGATGGCCTCAAGGGCTTCCAGGGACCAGCAGGCCCCAGTGGCTTGAGAGGCCAAGCAATTCCTGGGAGGATCAAACCCTGGCCACAGGCTGCTTACTTGTTTTGGACTGGGTAAATCCTCTTCTTCAAGCATATCCAGCTTGACAACACTGGTGTTGGTGCTGTAGACGTCACGGTTGTCCATGGACCCAGTGGCCATGGCGCTGGTCTCTTCCTGCCAAATGCATTTGATGAATTTGTAAATCTGGGAGGGGAGTGAAGGGCAGGAAGAGACAGATATTCCATGGAGTGCTCCAAGTGCTGTGCTGGGCGGAGGAGTGACAGCAGGCCCAACCCAGGTGGGGATGGCTGCATGTACCTGCACGGTTGTGTGGAAGCGACCAAGGGCGGGGTCCTGCCCTTGTGTCCAGTCCATGGCTCCACCTGGCAAAGAGCGAGCACAGCCAGAGCTGAGGGGCTGCAGGTGAGGCCGGAGAACACAGCCCAGCCCTGCACTCCCCAGGCAGGGAAAGCCCCGGGATGCCCCAGGGGATGGAGCATGGCTGCTGCGGGATGTCTGGCTGACCCCTCTTCTGTCCTGTCCCTGAGCATGTCGCCAGGGGATGGCATGGCATGGCATGGCATGGCATGGCATGGCATGGCATGGCATGGCATGGCATGGCATGGCATGGCATGGCATGGCATGGCATGGCATGGCATGGGCCCAAACTGGAAGCAGCCATCAGCCCTGTTGCCCAGCCGTGCCACTCACCATCCTGCATTGGCTGGAACGGCTCTGACTCTCCAGGCTGTTGAGCTGGGTCAACACTGGTGCCTCTCCTTTTTATTCCCCTGAACACTTTGAACAGATTGAGAAATCTGCCCGCCATGCCAGACTTTGGTCTTGGGGGCACCTTCTAGGGAGATGCCTCAGGAAAGCCGAGAGGCAAGAAGTCCTGCAGTGCGGCCTCGAGGTCACCTGCAGGAATAGCACTTCGGAAAAGCTCCGGGTCAGAGACGAACGAGCGGGCTGTGCGGGGTCTCCTCACAGCACCGCTCTGGCGCGTCCTGTCCCGTCGATTGCTCCGAGCACTGTGGCGTGGCCTTGTCACCGCCAGCTCCTATGTCACCACATGTCACAAAGGGTCCTTTGACACCCTGTCCTGCTCCATGCCATGGTGACCATGCTGCACCGTCTCACAAAGGGCCCTTGCACTCACTGCCACCTGCCCTGGGGCTGCCCCCAGCCCACCCAAATTGGCCCACTTGGAAGGAATCCCTTGTCCCATGTGTCTAGGTCTACCCGACAGGAATGTTAGGAGTGTCTGGAATCTTAAGCAAACGCTGCCCTGCTCTGTGGGCTCAGGGCATTTAAGAATCCTCCATTCAGGAAAGTTTTCCTTCCCAATTGCTCAACTCAAGTACTTGCAAAAAGCTACAAACTTCCCAAATTCTCTGGCATGGCCTGAGAATGGCATCTGAGATTTGGAAGTCGGCAAATGCCATCTCCAAGCTGCAAGTCGCTTGCCTTAACATCGTCCCTTGAGAGTCACCTTGAAAAACAACACTACACAACAGCAAAACAAAGGCCGTTCTTTGGATTGCAAATGGCTTTCAATAAAGAGATGATAACATCATAGTTCTGTGAAGGAATAAAAGCTCACCAGGCATGAAAATCCACTCAGTGGTCAAAGGTTAGCCTAAACGAAGGACTAGATTGCAAATCGGCTAATCCTTCTCCTGGTACAGATAGCAAAGGGGCTCATAAAGTACAGCTGTCCCCTCTTCTTCCCTGCGGGACAATCAGGCCCACCAAGAGGAAAAATCACAGCTCTTCCTTCTGCCCTCCACAGCCAAAGCTGTGCCAAACCACAGATGCTGCCTTCAAACACACTCAAATTGCAGCCTAGACCTCTCACCTTCCAGACAGCTCCTTCCCCAAGATGACCACCAACACCAGCCCCCCTAAAGAGCCGCACAGAAGCTCTCAACAGCCCGCCAGGACCCCCAGCTGTCCCCATCCCTCCGCAGAGCTTTCCCACCCTCCACGAGACCCCCTGGTTCCCTGCACGGGCCGTGGGTTAGAGTGCCAGAGCCTGGCAGCGGCACGCTAACTGGAATTTGCACTGGGAGCTGCTTTAAACGTTTTATTAAGGCTGGTATTATAGTGTGGGTGTGTGCCTGTGTTAAGTCTTTCACTGCAACATTGTTTATTCCTTGCCTATGTTCAAGTAAGGAAGGGAGTGTGCTCAAGCCTGTGTTACCTTTTCCTCTGCCAGCAGTTGCTGCTCTTGTTTCAAACCTTTAAGAAGCCTAGACATTCACTCTAGGTCAACAACTCCCTGTGTTTATCTCACATTCAGTGGCAGCAATTCTTGAGCAAAAGGGTGACCATTGGCTTTCAGCCTCAGGATGCCTTAAATAGCTTGCACATTTGGTGGAACAACGTGGTATTCCAAAAGGAATCTCTTCTCTAGTTAATCCAGCAGCCATTCCTGGCCACTCACCAGAGAGACAAGGAACCTTTGCAACATGCCTGTATCAAAACCTTTAAGTCCCCTTTATTGCAGCCAGCCAGATCTTAAAGAAACCCCAATTGCAGGAGCAGAATCTCAGTACACAGGTGGGAGCGGCTTTGAAAGAGCCGATCAACAAAAACCAGGATTTCCAATTAGCACGGAGGAATAGGCGATAGAAGCCCTACCTCTACGAGTCAGCTCAGAAGGCAGAGAGAATCACTTGAACCCCTGCCCTCTGACCAGCCTGAGGAAAAAGGTTCAAGAGATGAACAGATTCCAAGTACGCCTTCAGAGTAATACACACCCACGAAGCATCTTGGAAGGAGAAAGGACTACTACCAGCTCAAGGAAAACAGATAAGGCATTCTGAGGCAATCTTGAAGTTGCTGGAGGCAGTACTACTACCTCAAGAGGTTGCCATTAGGCAGTGCCAAGGACATCAGAAAGGAGAAACAGAGCCCAAGAGAGGTGACGGCTTGGCTGACCAGGCTGCAAAAAGAGGAGCAGAACAAAGCCGTGCTGAGATTCAGGCAGTGATTCGGGAAGGTAAGGAACAATATGACAATGATATGTACTGTATACTCAGAAAGATCTAGAATTAGCAAAGAATCTGTAAGCAGAACAAAACCATCATGTTTTTGCCACTCCTCAGGGAGAGGCGCTTATGCCTGAAAGAGCATTATGAAAATGAATTAAGGATGGACATAATCCAGCATACACTGGGAAGGGGATGCCTTACTTAATTACTTGATAAGGACAACAGTAAGATGCAACGTGTACTCTGGTGTAAAGCAGGCAAACCAAGGCTGTGAAATAACATGTCAGAAAGCAAGCCGCAAACTAGGGCTAGCGCTGAGCTTGGCACAATAGCCAAGGGACAAGACCCTCCCTGGACTACACTGGCAAAATGACTTTTCTGAGTTGCCAAGGAAAGGCGGGGGTGAAAGGACCTCTTAGTATTAACTGATACCTTCTCAGCGTGACCCGAGGCATTCCCAGCTCAAACAAATAAAGCCAAAGAATTCAGCAACATTTTGTTAAACAACATAACACCCCGGTCCAGAGTGCTTTTAGACATCTCCTCCGATCGAGTAGCGCATTTCCTAGCAAATATTGCACAGCAGTTTTGCAGCAATCTCCCGAATCAAGTGGCCCCTACACATGCTGTGTTTGCCTCAGGCCAGTGGCCAGGTGGAAAAGATGAATTATCTGATACAGCAGCAGATAGTCAAAAATGGACAAGAGGCCAGCACACCTTGGCCCCTAGCTTTGGCTTCATTGCAGATTTGAGTAAGATCAAGAACTAAAGCAAAGCTGAACGCCTTTGAAAGACTGTCTGGAACACCAGATCAGCGTAAGTATCAAGGGGAAGATACTGTCTGGGTTGCAGAGGGGTATCTCCAGGACTATGTTGTCCAGCTAGCACTACAGCTGCAGCAAAGTGATCAACACATCTCGAGCACATGAGCAAGAGGATGCTCCTCACCCCAAATCCAGCCTGGGGACCAGATATACGTAAAATCCCCCGAGGGAAACTGTCTTATGGCAAAATGGAAAGAACTCTATTTGATACTTTGAATCACTTCTACAGCCTTTAAAGCTGAAAGCGTTAACCTCCTGCATACCTTATTCCAGAATCAAAAGACATCTGCCAAAGGCAAGTGGAGTCCAAAATCCGACCTGAGAAAGAACAGCAGAAACCAAGATGTGTTTCACATGATCGCCGTCTTCCTGGTACTCCTAATCAGAATGCAAGCCACAGTCACAGGTGACTGTCACTACCATCAAGATCTCCTTGGCCTGCAAGATCCTGGTGGATGGAACACTCCAAGACATTCAGGACCTAGGGAGCTAAACGGGATTAAAAAGGTGAAAACACTTTGTGCCATTTTAAGGATTAATGACGAGCCGCTGAAGACTGGGGAAGACCTGACTCGGAGCCCGCCTTGCTTGTCCCACCTGAAAGTAACATGTCGATGGCTTATAAATTTGAAACTCACAGACCTCTTGTAGATGAGATTACTGCAGTGGCCGCGTGCATCTGTGACCTTTGTAACAAGCAGGGTGCGAATTCCTTTCCGTGTGATTCCTATCAGGATTTTGGCACTATGCAAATTCAAACGGGAGACTCTAACCTAGTGCACCATAGTCCCCTTCTTCTGTGAGGCCTAGGTGGGAAGACCATCATCATGTAGAGATCCAGTAACTGAGCCCAGCAGGAATCCCACCCTAGAAACACTGTTTCCAACAGCCAACTCTTGTGCAACTAGAGGAATGAATGGCACTGGCCCTGCGCTTAGCACATGGAACAGGTCCCATAGAAGATGCGCTTTTGAGAAATGAATTTCATTCTTGGGCTATTGCAGGCCATCAGGAATATTAACCAATCAAGTTGGAGGGGTAGCTGGGAACATAATCATCCTTTGAGAGTATATTGTGCCCAAATCCATGGCCACGTGATGGTGACCCAGACCTGCATGCAATCCTGATAGCACAGCTACGTCCGTGAATGGCCTGAGGTACTCAGAAGACTCAACTATATGTACCGGGAGCTTGAGTAAAGTAAGTATCCTTTGTAATCCTACCAGGGGCCAGTGCAAAGTTCCTGGAGGTGTGAGAAAGGCTTGCCTAAAGGCAGGCAACGTCACTGAAGAAGCCACAGTTGCATGCCTTGGGTACTTGAGAAAGGGCCAACCTTGTCCCATCCCCCAGCATGGGAGCCTTGCCCTCCTTGTCCCCAGGCAGCCCAGCCTGGGCACCTGGGCAGTGTCCCCGCCCTGCCGCTGAGGCTTCTGTCAGAGGCCTGGGAGAGGCTTTGGGGAAGTGCCAAAACAGCCGCGTGTCAGGAACGAGGCTACTGGCCAGGGGCTGCTCATGGCCTCTGACACCCAGTTCCTCAGGGCTTCCCAGCACAGCACCTCAGCTGCCTCCTGCCCCCTTGTAGCCTCCTGGCACCCACTCCCTCAGGCATCCCCCCTCGTGCCTTCCCACTGCCTTGTCCCATCAGGGCCTCCACAGCCCCTCATCCCTTCACGGCCTGCCAGTGCCCCGGCCGCTCAGGGTCTCCCCCAGCCCCGCCAACCTGCCCGGCAGCAGTGCTGCAGCCCCACAGGAGCTCCAGAGGAGCCTGAGCAAGAGGCACCACGGAGCTCTCAGCAATGCAGAGAGCAACCCCCGGGCAGGAGGACACCGATGGTGGTTCCTGGCTGGGACGGGGGTCGTGGCCATCTCCAGGCAGCGGTCTCGCAGGGATCCCCGCAGCTCCGGCCCCTGCCCACCCCCTCCGCCGCCAGCACAAAGGCTTCATCGGAAGCACCCAAGGCTAAGGGGCATCTGGCAGTTTTCCCTGCAACACTGCATGCCTGGGCAGCTTGCTGAGCACAAGTACCCTTCTCTCCCTCTTCCCCGATGCCCTGCAAAGCCTGGGCAGCACAAGACAACTCCTGGCAGTCTGTCTATTCTAACACATCCTATATTTCTATAATAGCATCAAACAAAATGGAGAAAAAAATGAAGGAAAAGAAAAATCCCTGCTGGCTCTGCTGGCCCCACCAGACAGAGCCTACCAAATCAGCTCTCTGCAGAGACCCAGCAGCACAGCCAGGCACTGCCGCACAGACAAGGTCGTCTCTTGCATGCCCTGTGGAATTGGTCTTGCACCCTCCACAATGCGGAGTAGGGAGCTCTCTGAACTGCCTGGAGGACGAACGCTGTTTCAATTGCCAGGTTTCTAATGGCAGGGCTGCTGTCGTATGCCATGACTTCCAGGGCTGGAAGAGAGAGGAACAGAGGCACGGTCAGGTCCCAGATCTGTGGAGACCTGAGGAGACTCCTGTGCCAGGGCTATCCCAGCTCACACCAGTCTTGGCCAGGACGGAACAGGGACCAATGGCACCAACCCAAAACTGCTGGCCACAAATCCCCCAAGTGCCCCTGAATTCTCGGAGTGCTCTGCCCATGCCACCCATCCGCACAGGAAGCAGAGCCCTCCGCAGCTGGGGCAGAGCTCGCAGCTCCTCCTGCCAGCCCCCGCTGACAGCGCACTGCCATCACTCACCCTCACAGATGAGCTGGAGCTCTTCCTCCTGCCCCCTCAGGTACTGTCCGGCCATCCCTGGGAACACAGAGCCTGTCAAGGGCTGCGCCCAGCAGCGCAGCTCCCTGCCAGCGGCACTGCCAGCCCTGTGGCCACTCGCCCTCCTGGACCAGCAGGGCTCAGCCCGGGCCCTCGCAGCATCCTGATGCCCAAGGGCACGGCTGCGAGAGGGAGGCAGAAGCTCCGAGGGCAACCGGGGCTCCACGGTGCCGGGCCCAGATGGCGCTGCCGGGGCAGCAGCCGGGGCTGGGGACAAGCTGGGCTGGGCGGGGTGGGGAGGGACCCCTGGCTGGTGGCTCACCGATGAACCTGATGGCCGCCTCTCGCAGGGGTTCCTGGGGGCTCTGCAGATATGGCAGCGCCTGGCGCAGGTGCTCGGTCACTCGGCTGCTGTCCTGTGCTAGCTGGAGAGAGCGGTGGGAGGGAAGGGAAGGAAAGGCTGGGACCCCGGGCTCTGCCCCTTTGGCAGGGACTGCCCTGAGGCGCCGGCCAGCAGCCGCCGGCACTGGGCTCTGCAGGTGGCTGCAGGCCGGGTGCTGCCCGGGGAGCCGTGGCGCCGCCCTTCCCCACAGCCCCGCTGGGCCGGGGCTCCGTTGGCACCCGGCTTGGGGCCGCAGGAGCCTGGAGAAGAGCCCGTGAGGCCCCTGGGTGCAGCACTGGGCGCGGCCACAGCTGCCAGCCCCACACAGTGAGCACCGCGCTCAGGGGGCTTCTCCAGCCTGAGCCTGGATATTCCAGGCCATCCTTACCAGTCCTTCGCCAAACCTCCATGTCTCATCCACCTGCAGCATCTGCTCAATATCCCTCCTCTTCAGGAATCTTGCCGAACAATGCAGTGTTTCCCGAGAGGCCTGGCGAGCAGCAGAGACGTGGAGGTGGCACCGCAGTTCCGGGCACAGGACCCGCCTCCCTGTGCCAAGGCCTGGGGGAGGAGGCTGCAGCCCGGGAGGTGCCTGGGCAGGAGGCAGCCGAGCCCCTGCCAGGGTAACAGCAGCAGCCCACGATTCCTCACCTGTGCCACACTCGGATTCTCATCATGGCAATGGAAAGAGAGTGGGAACAGGCTCCGGCGCACAAGGGACTTCAGGGCCTTTCTTTCCTCTTCTAATAATAAATCCATCATCTCTTGAAAGACAGTCATGGAACACAGCTGCACCTGGCTGTCATCCTGTATGAAAGGAAGGTAAAAAGACCGAAGCCTTGGTTCCTTCTGGCACCGGTGTTGAAATCCACAGGGCAGCGAGTGTCGGGGCAGCACTCAGTGGCCGTGGCTGGGGGCCCAGAGCCTTACGCTGTCGAAGAGTGGCAGGAGCGCCTCAGCCAGCTGCAGGGCCATGGGGCTGGCTATAGGAGCACCAGCGTAGCGGAACAAATATCTGAGGAGGACGACGGTCACCCTGAGCACGTCGCTCTCATTTTCCTGCAGGAGCTCCACAAGGCTTTCAGTCAGGCCCCACATTTTTTTTGCCTGTGTGGAAGACAACTCTATGAAAGGCCACCCTGGTGCCGCAGGGCCTGGAGGCCAAAGGCCTCAGGCCCCAGGAACTGGGGCAGCTGAACCGGGAGGCAGGAGAGCCTGGGAGCAGCTGCCTGAGCACCTGCAGCACAGCCATGCCCAAGCCACTGCATTCCCCAGCCTCACGCTGCTGGCAGGGCTTCAGCAGCTGCTCCCTTCTCACCATGGGGGGATTCTTGCACAGCGCTAAGAGGCCTCTGAGCGCCAGGCGACGCCTCTCCCTGCACTCGCTCTGCAGCTTCTTGGACATGATCTCCAGGAGGACGGCCTCGTATTTAGTCACGTCCAAGCACTCAAAGACCTGAAAGGCACAGGGCATTGACAGGGGACTGGGATGGCAAGAGCCCAGAAGCGAACAGGGCCGAGCCCAGACTGCAGCCCAGGGCACGGGCACCGTCCCAGGCAGCTGTGGCTGCAAGAGGGCAGAGAGCTTGGAGGCAGCTCAGTGCTGGCTATCAGGCTCACCTCTACAAGGATTGCCAGGGCAGGCAGATCCCAGAATGGCCTCTCCATGCTGAACAGCTTAAGCAGGTACAATGCAATGCCAGAACACAAGGGTACGGATGAACGGCGCATGACTCTGAGAGGAGGAAAAAGGAACCAGGGCCTGAGTCAGGGGGACAGAGCTCTCCCAGGACTGACTCACACAGTTCTCCTCTTTCCCCACCATTCCTTTAGGGGATCTGGAACATTTGGGAGGTGGCTCCTTTTGGGCACCCTCCTCTCCCAGCCTTTCCCAGTCTGCTTGGCCATCCCTCGGTGACAAGGCCCTGTGGCCCATGACCACAGGGACTGTGTGGGGCACCCCGGGCACAGAGCACAAATGCTGGGGGCAGTGGGGAGCAGGGGATCTCACCTGGCCAGCAGACCCACGGCATAGTGGTGGGTGTCAGCACACAGCAGTGTGTCCCAGCCACGCTTGCGTTCCATTTCCATGACCACATTCTCACATTGCAGTTGGCAGAGCAGGGACTTGAGGGTCTGCACTGCAAACCTGTGTGCAGAGCAAAGCTCAGGTCACGCTGGGAGCATTGGCTTCTGCCCTGGGGACACAGCAGGGACAGAAGGAGTGGGATGGAGAACCTGCTGGGGCTGCTGGCAAGGCCGTGTTCTTCCTGGCATGCCTTCCAGAAGTCATTGACCTCCTCCGCTGCATCCAGAGTGCTGAGAAGCACTTGGAAGAGGAGGTGCACAAACAGGTGGCTGAAATTCACCGTCACTATATGCGGGCAGCTGGGCTCCTGGAGGATCTTCCACATCACCAGAGTGGCCTGCAAAGGACAAAGCACCCCGAGACAGCGCTCAGTGCCCAGGTGGGCGTGCGGCAGGGCCCGAGCGTGGCAGGGAGAAGCCAGGGGAGACGCAAAGGGGAGCATGGGGCCTGGTGGCCCTGAAGCTGCCCTTAGGCCAGGATTCAGCCCAGCACCTCTGGCAGGGAGATGCAGTGGGAGAAAGAGGGTGGAGAGCTGCTGGAGAGGCTGCCTTGGCGTGAGCAAAGGCCAGTTCCAGAAACTCACAGCCAGGGCAAAGACACGCGTTCTGTCCCCATGGGAGGTGCATGTGCTGCGCTCTGGCCAGGTCCCCAGCACATCTAGGAGTCTCAGCTGCGCCAACTCTGCAGTCGCGGCCGAGCACAAGATTGTCTTCCACATGGTCATAGCGGGTCTACGGGACCAGAGCTCTGTCTCAGGTCGGTTTCAGGCACAGCACCATGGCCTGGGCAGCAGCAGGGAGCTGAGCTGGCTGCCAGCTCTACCTCTGCCCACTGCCCCTCAGTGGCAGCAGCCAGGCAGCCCCGCCCCGTGGGGACAGGACCCTGAGGGGCAGGGAGGGAGCATGGCAGCAGGCTCGGGGGCTGACATGCCAGGGCTGGGAACCCTGGAACTCTCTGTTGGTCAGACAGTGGAACAGGCTGTACAGGGTGAGGGGCTGGTGAGCCCTGGGCCCTCTGGGCAGGTGCGCCCCATACCTGTCACACGATGGGGCCACACGCAGGAGACTCATCACCACATCGGTGGGATGTGCCTCGGCGAGATGCAGCAGGGTCTTGTCCAGCCTGTGCTCAGCCAGCTGATTTGTCAGGAGCCACTGGTGGATGTACGTCACCATGGCAGGCACCTGAAGAAGGCACAGGGAGACTTGGAATGCTGCCAGAGGGAGTAATGTCCCCAGCTTCCCCAGAGAAGTGTATCCCTTCCCAGCACAGTGCAATGGCCTCAAGGGCTTCCAGGGACCAGCAGGCCCCAGTGGCTTGAGAGGCCAAGCAATTCCTGGGAGGATCAAACCCTGGCCACAGGCTGCTTACTTGTTTTGGACTGGGTAAATCCTCTTCTTCAAGCATATCCAGCTTGACAACACTGGTGTTGGTGCTGTAGACGTCACGGTTGTCCATGGACCCAGTGGCCATGGCGCTGGTCTCTTCCTGCCAAATGCATTTGATGAATTTGTAAATCTGGGAGGGGAGTGAAGGGCAGGAAGAGACAGATATTCCATGGAGTGCTCCAAGTGCTGTGCTGGGCGGAGGAGTGACAGCAGGCCCAACCCAGGTGGGGATGGCTGCATGTACCTGCACGGTTGTGTGGAAGCGACCAAGGGCGGGGTCCTGCCCTTGTGTCCAGTCCATGGCTCCACCTGGCAAAGAGCGAGCACAGCCAGAGCTGAGGGGCTGCAGGTGAGGCCGGAGAACACAGCCCAGCCCTGCACTCCCCAGGCAGGGAAAGCCCCGGGATGCCCCAGGGGATGGAGCATGGCTGCTGCGGGATGTCTGGCTGACCCCTCTTCTGTCCTGTCCCTGAGCATGTCGCCAGGGGATGGCATGGCATGGCATGGCATGGCATGGCATGGCATGGCATGGCATGGCATGGCATGGCATGGCATGGCATGGCATGGCATGGCATGGCATGGCATGGGCCCAAACTGGAAGCAGCCATCAGCCCTGTTGCCCAGCCGTGCCACTCACCATCCTGCATTGGCTGGAACGGCTCTGACTCTCCAGGCTGTTGAGCTGGGTCAACACTGGTGCCTCTCCTTTTTATTCCCCTGAACACTTTGAACAGATTGAGAAATCTGCCCGCCATGCCAGACTTTGGTCTTGGGGGCACCTTCTAGGGAGATGCCTCAGGAAAGCCGAGAGGCAAGAAGTCCTGCAGTGCGGCCTCGAGGTCACCTGCAGGAATAGCACTTCGGAAAAGCTCCGGGTCAGAGACGAACGAGCGGGCTGTGCGGGGTCTCCTCACAGCACCGCTCTGGCGCGTCCTGTCCCGTCGATTGCTCCGAGCACTGTGGCGTGGCCTTGTCACCGCCAGCTCCTATGTCACCACATGTCACAAAGGGTCCTTTGACACCCTGTCCTGCTCCATGCCATGGTGACCATGCTGCACCGTCTCACAAAGGGCCCTTGCACTCACTGCCACCTGCCCTGGGGCTGCCCCCAGCCCACCCAAATTGGCCCACTTGGAAGGAATCCCTTGTCCCATGTGTCTAGGTCTACCCGACAGGAATGTTAGGAGTGTCTGGAATCTTAAGCAAACGCTGCCCTGCTCTGTGGGCTCAGGGCATTTAAGAATCCTCCATTCAGGAAAGTTTTCCTTCCCAATTGCTCAACTCAAGTACTTGCAAAAAGCTACAAACTTCCCAAATTCTCTGGCATGGCCTGAGAATGGCATCTGAGATTTGGAAGTCGGCAAATGCCATCTCCAAGCTGCAAGTCGCTTGCCTTAACATCGTCCCTTGAGAGTCACCTTGAAAAACAACACTACACAACAGCAAAACAAAGGCCGTTCTTTGGATTGCAAATGGCTTTCAATAAAGAGATGATAACATCATAGTTCTGTGAAGGAATAAAAGCTCACCAGGCATGAAAATCCACTCAGTGGTCAAAGGTTAGCCTAAACGAAGGACTAGATTGCAAATCGGCTAATCCTTCTCCTGGTACAGATAGCAAAGGGGCTCATAAAGTACAGCTGTCCCCTCTTCTTCCCTGCGGGACAATCAGGCCCACCAAGAGGAAAAATCACAGCTCTTCCTTCTGCCCTCCACAGCCAAAGCTGTGCCAAACCACAGATGCTGCCTTCAAACACACTCAAATTGCAGCCTAGACCTCTCACCTTCCAGACAGCTCCTTCCCCAAGATGACCACCAACACCAGCCCCCCTAAAGAGCCGCACAGAAGCTCTCAACAGCCCGCCAGGACCCCCAGCTGTCCCCATCCCTCCGCAGAGCTTTCCCACCCTCCACGAGACCCCCTGGTTCCCTGCACGGGCCGTGGGTTAGAGTGCCAGAGCCTGGCAGCGGCACGCTAACTGGAATTTGCACTGGGAGCTGCTTTAAACGTTTTATTAAGGCTGGTATTATAGTGTGGGTGTGTGCCTGTGTTAAGTCTTTCACTGCAACATTGTTTATTCCTTGCCTATGTTCAAGTAAGGAAGGGAGTGTGCTCAAGCCTGTGTTACCTTTTCCTCTGCCAGCAGTTGCTGCTCTTGTTTCAAACCTTTAAGAAGCCTAGACATTCACTCTAGGTCAACAACTCCCTGTGTTTATCTCACATTCAGTGGCAGCAATTCTTGAGCAAAAGGGTGACCATTGGCTTTCAGCCTCAGGATGCCTTAAATAGCTTGCACATTTGGTGGAACAACGTGGTATTCCAAAAGGAATCTCTTCTCTAGTTAATCCAGCAGCCATTCCTGGCCACTCACCAGAGAGACAAGGAACCTTTGCAACATGCCTGTATCAAAACCTTTAAGTCCCCTTTATTGCAGCCAGCCAGATCTTAAAGAAACCCCAATTGCAGGAGCAGAATCTCAGTACACAGGTGGGAGCGGCTTTGAAAGAGCCGATCAACAAAAACCAGGATTTCCAATTAGCACGGAGGAATAGGCGATAGAAGCCCTACCTCTACGAGTCAGCTCAGAAGGCAGAGAGAATCACTTGAACCCCTGCCCTCTGACCAGCCTGAGGAAAAAGGTTCAAGAGATGAACAGATTCCAAGTACGCCTTCAGAGTAATACACACCCACGAAGCATCTTGGAAGGAGAAAGGACTACTACCAGCTCAAGGAAAACAGATAAGGCATTCTGAGGCAATCTTGAAGTTGCTGGAGGCAGTACTACTACCTCAAGAGGTTGCCATTAGGCAGTGCCAAGGACATCAGAAAGGAGAAACAGAGCCCAAGAGAGGTGACGGCTTGGCTGACCAGGCTGCAAAAAGAGGAGCAGAACAAAGCCGTGCTGAGATTCAGGCAGTGATTCGGGAAGGTAAGGAACAATATGACAATGATATGACCTGTATTCTCAGAAAGATCTAGAATTAGCAAAGAATCTGTAAGCAGAACAAAACCATCATGTTTTTGCCACTCCTCAGGGAGAGGCGCTTATGCCTGAAAGAGCATTATGAAAATGAATTAAGGATGGACATAATCCAGCATACACTGGGAAGGGGATGCCTTACTTAATTACTTGATAAGGACAACAGTAAGATGCAACGTGTACTCTGGTGTAAAGCAGGCAAACCAAGGCTGTGAAATAACATGTCAGAAAGCAATCTGCAAACTAGGGCTAGCGCTGAGCTTGGCACAATAGCCAAGGGACAAGACCCTCCCTGGACTACACTGGCAAAATGACTTTTCTGAGTTGCCAAGGAAAGGGGGGGGTGAAAGGACCTCTTAGTATTAACTGATACCTTCTCAGCGTGACCCGAGGCATTCCCAGCTCAAACAAATAAAGCCAAAGAATTCAGCAACATTTTGTTAAACAACATAACACCCCGGTCCAGAGTGCTTTTAGACATCTCCTCCGATCGAGTAGCGCATTTCCTAGCAAATATTGCACAGCAGTTTTGCAGCAATCTCCCGAATCAAGTGGCCCCTACACACGCTGTGTTTGCCTCAGGCCAGTGGCCAGGTGGAAAAGATGAATTATCTGATACAGCAGCAGATAGTCAAAAATGGACAAGAGGCCAGCACACCTTGGCCCCTAGCTTTGGCTTCATTGCAGATTTGAGTAAGATCAAGAACTAAAGCAAAGCTGAACGCCTTTGAAAGACTGTCTGGAACACCAGATCAGCGTAAGTATCAAGGGGAAGATACTGTCTGGGTTGCAGAGGGGTATCTCCAGGACTATGTTGTCCAGCTAGCACTACAGCTGCAGCAAAGTGATCAACACATCTCGAGCACATGAGCAAGAGGATGCTCCTCACCCCAAATCCAGCCTGGGGACCAGATATACGTAAAATCCCCCGAGGGAAACTGTCTTATGGCAAAATGGAAAGAACTCTATTTGATACTTTGAATCACTTCTACAGCCTTTAAAGCTGAAAGCGTTAACCTCCTGCATACCTTATTCCAGAATCAAAAGACATCTGCCAAAGGCAAGTGGAGTCCAAAATCCGACCTGAGAAAGAACAGCAGAAACCAAGATGTGTTTCACATGATCGCCGTCTTCCTGGTACTCCTAATCAGAATGCAAGCCACAGTCACAGGTGACTGTCACTACCATCAAGATCTCCTTGGCCTGCAAGATCCTGGTGGATGGAACACTCCAAGACATTCAGGACCTAGGGAGCTAAACGGGATTAAAAAGGTGAAAACACTTTGTGCCATTTTAAGGATTAATGACGAGCCGCTGAAGACTGGGGAAGACCTGACTCGGAGCCCGCCTTGCTTGTCCCACCTGAAAGTAACATGTCGATGGCTTATAAATTTGAAACTCACAGACCTCTTGTAGATGAGATTACTGCAGTGGCCGCGCGCATCTGTGACCTTTGTAACAAGCAGGGTGCGAATTCCTTTCCGTGTGATTCCTATCAGGATTTTGGCACTATGCAAATTCAAACGGGAGACTCTAACCTAGTGCACCATAGTCCCCTTCTTCTGTGAGGCCTAGGTGGGAAGACCATCATCATGTAGAGATCCAGTAACTGAGCCCAGCAGGAATCCCACCCTAGAAACACTGTTTCCAACAGCCAACTCTTGTGCAACTAGAGGAATGAATGGCACTGGCCCTGCGCTTAGCACATGGAACAGGTCCCATAGAAGATGCGCTTTTGAGAAATGAATTTCATTCTTGGGCTATTGCAGGCCATCAGGAATATTAACCAATCAAGTTGGAGGGGTAGCTGGGAACATAATCATCCTTTGAGAGTATATTGTGCCCAAATCCATGGCCACGTGATGGTGACCCAGACCTGCATGCAATCCTGATAGCACAGCTACGTCCGTGAATGGCCTGAGGTACTCAGAAGACTCAACTATATGTACCGGGAGCTTGAGTAAAGTAAGTATCCTTTGTAATCCTACCAGGGGCCAGTGCAAAGTTCCTGGAGGTGTGAGAAAGGCTTGCCTAAAGGCAGGCAACGTCACTGAAGAAGCCACAGTTGCATGCCTTGGGTACTTGAGAAAGGGCCAACCTTGTCCCATCCCCCAGCATGGGAGCCTTGCCCTCCTTGTCCCCAGGCAGCCCAGCCTGGGCACCTGGGCAGTGTCCCCGCCCTGCCGCTGAGGCTTCTGTCAGAGGCCTGGGAGAGGCTTTGGGGAAGTGCCAAAACAGCCGCGTGTCAGGAACGAGGCTACTGGCCAGGGGCTGCTCATGGCCTCTGACACCCAGTTCCTCAGGGCTTCCCAGCACAGCACCTCAGCTGCCTCCTGCCCCCTTGTAGCCTCCTGGCACCCACTCCCTCAGGCATCCCCCCTCGTGCCTTCCCACTGCCTTGTCCCATCAGGGCCTCCACAGCCCCTCATCCCTTCACGGCCTGCCAGTGCCCCGGCCGCTCAGGGTCTCCCCCAGCCCCGCCAACCTGCCCGGCAGCAGTGCTGCAGCCCCACAGGAGCTCCAGAGGAGCCTGAGCAAGAGGCACCACGGAGCTCTCAGCAATGCAGAGAGCAACCCCCGGGCAGGAGGACACCGATGGTGGTTCCTGGCTGGGACGGGGGTCGTGGCCATCTCCAGGCAGCGGTCTCGCAGGGATCCCCGCAGCTCCGGCCCCTGCCCACCCCCTCCGCCGCCAGCACAAAGGCTTCATCGGAAGCACCCAAGGCTAAGGGGCATCTGGCAGTTTTCCCTGCAACACTGCATGCCTGGGCAGCTTGCTGAGCACAAGTACCCTTCTCTCCCTCTTCCCCGATGCCCTGCAAAGCCTGGGCAGCACAAGACAACTCCTGGCAGTCTGTCTATTCTAACACATCCTATATTTCTATAATAGCATCAAACAAAATGGAGAAAAAAATGAAGGAAAAGAAAAATCCCTGCTGGCTCTGCTGGCCCCACCAGACAGAGCCTACCAAATCAGCTCTCTGCAGAGACCCAGCAGCACAGCCAGGCACTGCCGCACAGACAAGGTCGTCTCTTGCATGCCCTGTGGAATTGGTCTTGCACCCTCCACAATGCGGAGTAGGGAGCTCTCTGAACTGCCTGGAGGACGAACGCTGTTTCAATTGCCAGGTTTCTAATGGCAGGGCTGCTGTCGTATGCCATGACTTCCAGGGCTGGAAGAGAGAGGAACAGAGGCACGGTCAGGTCCCAGATCTGCGGGGACCTGAGGAGACTCCTGTGCCAGGGCTATCCCAGCTCACACCAGTCTTGGCCAGGACGGAACAGGGACCAATGGCACCAACCCAAAACTGCTGGCCACAAATCCCCCAAGTGCCCCTGAATTCTCGGAGTGCTCTGCCCATGCCACCCATCCGCACAGGAAGCAGAGCCCTCCGCAGCTGGGGCAGAGCTCGCAGCTCCTCCTGCCAGCCCCCGCTGACAGCGCACTGCCATCACTCACCCTCACAGATGAGCTGGAGCTCTTCCTCCTGCCCCCTCAGGTACTGTCCGGCCATCCCTGGGAACACAGAGCCTGTCAAGGGCTGCGCCCAGCAGCGCAGCTCCCTGCCAGCGGCACTGCCAGCCCTGTGGCCACTCGCCCTCCTGGACCAGCAGGGCTCAGCCCGGGCCCTCGCAGCATCCTGATGCCCAAGGGCACGGCTGCGAGAGGGAGGCAGAAGCTCCGAGGGCAACCGGGGCTCCACGGTGCCGGGCCCAGATGGCGCTGCCGGGGCAGCAGCCGGGGCTGGGGACAAGCTGGGCTGGGCGGGGTGGGGAGGGACCCCTGGCTGGTGGCTCACCGATGAACCTGATGGCCGCCTCTCGCAGGGGTTCCTGGGGGCTCTGCAGATATGGCAGCGCCTGGCGCAGGTGCTCGGTCACTCGGCTGCTGTCCTGTGCTAGCTGGAGAGAGCGGTGGGAGGGAAGGGAAGGAAAGGCTGGGACCCCGGGCTCTGCCCCTTTGGCAGGGACTGCCCTGAGGCGCCGGCCAGCAGCCGCCGGCACTGGGCTCTGCAGGTGGCTGCAGGCCGGGTGCTGCCCGGGGAGCCGTGGCGCCGCCCTTCCCCACAGCCCCGCTGGGCCGGGGCTCCGTTGGCACCCGGCTTGGGGCCGCAGGAGCCTGGAGAAGAGCCCGTGAGGCCCCTGGGTGCAGCACTGGGCGCGGCCACAGCTGCCAGCCCCACACAGTGAGCACCGCGCTCAGGGGGCTTCTCCAGCCTGAGCCTGGATATTCCAGGCCATCCTTACCAGTCCTTCGCCAAACCTCCATGTCTCATCCACCTGCAGCATCTGCTCAATATCCCTCCTCTTCAGGAATCTTGCCGAACAATGCAGTGTTTCCCGAGAGGCCTGGCGAGCAGCAGAGACGTGGAGGTGGCACCGCAGTTCCGGGCACAGGACCCGCCTCCCTGTGCCAAGGCCTGGGGGAGGAGGCTGCAGCCCGGGAGGTGCCTGGGCAGGAGGCAGCCGAGCCCCTGCCAGGGTAACAGCAGCAGCCCACGATTCCTCACCTGTGCCACACTCGGATTCTCATCATGGCAATGGAAAGAGAGTGGGAACAGGCTCCGGCGCACAAGGGACTTCAGGGCCTTTCTTTCCTCTTCTAATAATAAATCCATCATCTCTTGAAAGACAGTCATGGAACACAGCTGCACCTGGCTGTCATCCTGTATGAAAGGAAGGTAAAAAGACCGAAGCCTTGGTTCCTTCTGGCACCGGTGTTGAAATCCACAGGGCAGCGAGTGTCAGGGCAGCACTCAGTGGCCGTGGCTGGGGGCCCAGAGCCTTACGCTGTCGAAGAGTGGCAGGAGCGCCTCAGCCAGCTGCAGGGCCATGGGGCTGGCTATAGGAGCACCAGCGTAGCGGAACAAATATCTGAGGAGGACGACGGTCACCCTGAGCACGTCGCTCTCATTTTCCTGCAGGAGCTCCACAAGGCTTTCAGTCAGGCCCCACATTTTTTTTGCCTGTGTGGAAGACAACTCTATGAAAGGCCACCCTGGTGCCGCAGGGCCTGGAGGCCAAAGGCCTCAGGCCCCAGGAACTGGGGCAGCTGAACCGGGAGGCAGGAGAGCCTGGGAGCAGCTGCCTGAGCACCTGCAGCACAGCCATGCCCAAGCCACTGCATTCCCCAGCCTCACGCTGCTGGCAGGGCTTCAGCAGCTGCTCCCTTCTCACCATGGGGGGATTCTTGCACAGCGCTAAGAGGCCTCTGAGCGCCAGGCGACGCCTCTCCCTGCACTCGCTCTGCAGCTTCTTGGACATGATCTCCAGGAGGACGGCCTCGTATTTAGTCACGTCCAAGCACTCAAAGACCTGAAAGGCACAGGGCATTGACAGGGGACTGGGATGGCAAGAGCCCAGAAGCGAACAGGGCCGAGCCCAGACTGCAGCCCAGGGCACGGGCACCGTCCCAGGCAGCTGTGGCTGCAAGAGGGCAGAGAGCTTGGAGGCAGCTCAGTGCTGGCTATCAGGCTCACCTCTACAAGGATTGCCAGGGCAGGCAGATCCCAGAATGGCCTCTCCATGCTGAACAGCTTAAGCAGGTACAATGCAATGCCAGAACACAAGGGTACGGATGAACGGCGCATGACTCTGAGAGGAGGAAAAAGGAACCAGGGCCTGAGTCAGGGGGACAGAGCTCTCCCAGGACTGACTCACACAGTTCTCCTCTTTCCCCACCATTCCTTTAGGGGATCTGGAACATTTGGGAGGTGGCTCCTTTTGGGCACCCTCCTCTCCCAGCCTTTCCCAGTCTGCTTGGCCATCCCTCGGTGACAAGGCCCTGTGGCCCATGACCACAGGGACTGTGTGGGGCACCCCGGGCACAGAGCACAAATGCTGGGGGCAGTGGGGAGCAGGGGATCTCACCTGGCCAGCAGACCCACGGCATAGTGGTGGGTGTCAGCACACAGCAGTGTGTCCCAGCCACGCTTGCGTTCCATTTCCATGACCACATTCTCACATTGCAGTTGGCAGAGCAGGGACTTGAGGGTCTGCACTGCAAACCTGTGTGCAGAGCAAAGCTCAGGTCACGCTGGGAGCATTGGCTTCTGCCCTGGGGACACAGCAGGGACAGAAGGAGTGGGATGGAGAACCTGCTGGGGCTGCTGGCAAGGCCGTGTTCTTCCTGGCATGCCTTCCAGAAGTCATTGACCTCCTCCGCTGCATCCAGAGTGCTGAGAAGCACTTGGAAGAGCAGGTGCACAAACAGGTGGCTGAAATTCACCGTCACTATATGCGGGCAGCTGGGCTCCTGGAGGATCTTCCACATCACCAGAGTGGCCTGCAAAGGACAAAGCACCCCGAGACAGCGCTCAGTGCCCAGGTGGGCGTGCGGCAGGGCCCGAGCGTGGCAGGGAGAAGCCAGGGGAGACGCAAAGGGGAGCATGGGGCCTGGTGGCCCTGAAGCTGCCCTTAGGCCAGGATTCAGCCCAGCACCTCTGGCAGGGAGATGCAGTGGGAGAAAGAGGGTGGAGAGCTGCTGGAGAGGCTGCCTTGGCGTGAGCAAAGGCCAGTTCCAGAAACTCACAGCCAGGGCAAAGACACGCGTTCTGTCCCCATGGGAGGTGCATGTGCTGCGCTCTGGCCAGGTCCCCAGCACATCTAGGAGTCTCAGCTGCGCCAACTCTGCAGTCGCGGCCGAGCACAAGATTGTCTTCCACATGGTCATAGCGGGTCTACGGGACCAGAGCTCTGTCTCAGGTCGGTTTCAGGCACAGCACCATGGCCTGGGCAGCAGCAGGGAGCTGAGCTGGCTGCCAGCTCTACCTCTGCCCACTGCCCCTCAGTGGCAGCAGCCAGGCAGCCCCGCCCCGTGGGGACAGGACCCTGAGGGGCAGGGAGGGAGCATGGCAGCAGGCTCGGGGGCTGACATGCCAGGGCTGGGAACCCTGGAACTCTCTGTTGGTCAGACAGTGGAACAGGCTGTACAGGGTGAGGGGCTGGTGAGCCCTGGGCCCTCTGGGCACGTGCGCCCCATACCTGTCACACGATGGGGCCACACGCAGGAGACTCATCACCACATCGGTGGGATGTGCCTCGGCGAGATGCAGCAGGGTCTTGTCCAGCCTGTGCTCAGCCAGCTGATTTGTCAGGAGCCACTGGTGGATGTACATCACCATGGCAGGCACCTGAAGAAGGCACAGGGAGACTTGGAATGCTGCCAGAGGGAGTAATGTCCCCAGCTTCCCCAGAGAAGTGTATCCCTTCCCAGCACAGTGCAATGGCCTCAAGGGCTTCCAGGGACCAGCAGGCCCCAGTGGCTTGAGAGGCCAAGCAATTCCTGGGAGGATCAAACCCTGGCCACAGGCTGCTTACTTGTTTTGGACTGGGTAAATCCTCTTCTTCAAGCATATCCAGCTTGACAACACTGGTGTTGGTGCTGTAGACGTCACGGTTGTCCATGGACCCAGTGGCCATGGCGCTGGTCTCTTCCTGCCAAATGCATTTGATGAATTTGTAAATCTGGGAGGGGAGTGAAGGGCAGGAAGAGACAGATATTCCATGGAGTGCTCCAAGTGCTGTGCTGGGCGGAGGAGTGACAGCAGGCCCAACCCAGGTGGGGATGGCTGCATGTACCTGCACGGTTGTGTGGAAGCGACCAAGGGCGGGGTCCTGCCCTTGTGTCCAGTCCATGGCTCCACCTGGCAAAGAGCGAGCACAGCCAGAGCTGAGGGGCTGCAGGTGAGGCCGGAGAACACAGCCCAGCCCTGCACTCCCCAGGCAGGGAAAGCCCCGGGATGCCCCAGGGGATGGAGCATGGCTGCTGCGGGATGTCTGGCTGACCCCTCTTCTGTCCTGTCCCTGAGCATGTCGCCAGGGGATGGCATGGCATGGCATGGCATGGCATGGCATGGCATGGCATGGCATGGCATGGCATGGGCCCAAACTGGAAGCAGCCATCAGCCCTGTTGCCCAGCCGTGCCACTCACCATCCTGCATTGGCTGGAACGGCTCTGACTCTCCAGGCTGTTGAGCTGGGTCAACACTGGTGCCTCTCCTTTTTATTCCCCTGAACACTTTGAACAGATTGAGAAATCTGCCCGCCATGCCAGACTTTGGTCTTGGGGGCACCTTCTAGGGAGATGCCTCAGGAAAGCCGAGAGGCAAGAAGTCCTGCAGTGCGGCCTCGAGGTCACCTGCAGGAATAGCACTTCGGAAAAGCTCCGGGTCAGAGACGAACGAGCGGGCTGTGCGGGGTCTCCTCACAGCACCGCTCTGGCGCGTCCTGTCCCGTCGATTGCTCCGAGCACTGTGGCGTGGCCTTGTCACCGCCAGCTCCTATGTCACCACATGTCACAAAGGGTCCTTTGACACCCTGTCCTGCTCCATGCCATGGTGACCATGCTGCACCGTCTCACAAAGGGCCCTTGCACTCACTGCCACCTGCCCTGGGGCTGCCCCCAGCCCACCCAAATTGGCCCACTTGGAAGGAATCCCTTGTCCCATGTGTCTAGGTCTACCCGACAGGAATGTTAGGAGTGTCTGGAATCTTAAGCAAACGCTGCCCTGCTCTGTGGGCTCAGGGCATTTAAGAATCCTCCATTCAGGAAAGTTTTCCTTCCCAATTGCTCAACTCAAGTACTTGCAAAAAGCTACAAACTTCCCAAATTCTCTGGCATGGCCTGAGAATGGCATCTGAGATTTGGAAGTCGGCAAATGCCATCTCCAAGCTGCAAGTCGCTTGCCTTAACATCGTCCCTTGAGAGTCACCTTGAAAAACAACACTACACAACAGCAAAACAAAGGCCGTTCTTTGGATTGCAAATGGCTTTCAATAAAGAGATGATAACATCATAGTTCTGTGAAGGAATAAAAGCTCACCAGGCATGAAAATCCACTCAGTGGTCAAAGGTTAGCCTAAACGAAGGACTAGATTGCAAATCGGCTAATCCTTCTCCTGGTACAGATAGCAAAGGGGCTCATAAAGTACAGCTGTCCCCTCTTCTTCCCTGCGGGACAATCAGGCCCACCAAGAGGAAAAATCACAGCTCTTCCTTCTGCCCTCCACAGCCAAAGCTGTGCCAAACCACAGATGCTGCCTTCAAACACACTCAAATTGCAGCCTAGACCTCTCACCTTCCAGACAGCTCCTTCCCCAAGATGACCACCAACACCAGCCCCCCTAAAGAGCCGCACAGAAGCTCTCAACAGCCCGCCAGGACCCCCAGCTGTCCCCATCCCTCCGCAGAGCTTTCCCACCCTCCACGAGACCCCCTGGTTCCCTGCACGGGCCGTGGGTTAGAGTGCCAGAGCCTGGCAGCGGCACGCTAACTGGAATTTGCACTGGGAGCTGCTTTAAACGTTTTATTAAGGCTGGTATTATAGTGTGGGTGTGTGCCTGTGTTAAGTCTTTCACTGCAACATTGTTTATTCCTTGCCTATGTTCAAGTAAGGAAGGGAGTGTGCTCAAGCCTGTGTTACCTTTTCCTCTGCCAGCAGTTGCTGCTCTTGTTTCAAACCTTTAAGAAGCCTAGACATTCACTCTAGGTCAACAACTCCCTGTGTTTATCTCACATTCAGTGGCAGCAATTCTTGAGCAAAAGGGTGACCATTGGCTTTCAGCCTCAGGATGCCTTAAATAGCTTGCACATTTGGTGGAACAACGTGGTATTCCAAAAGGAATCTCTTCTCTAGTTAATCCAGCAGCCATTCCTGGCCACTCACCAGAGAGACAAGGAACCTTTGCAACATGCCTGTATCAAAACCTTTAAGTCCCCTTTATTGCAGCCAGCCAGATCTTAAAGAAACCCCAATTGCAGGAGCAGAATCTCAGTACACAGGTGGGAGCGGCTTTGAAAGAGCCGATCAACAAAAACCAGGATTTCCAATTAGCACGGAGGAATAGGCGATAGAAGCCCTACCTCTACGAGTCAGCTCAGAAGGCAGAGAGAATCACTTGAACCCCTGCCCTCTGACCAGCCTGAGGAAAAAGGTTCAAGAGATGAACAGATTCCAAGTACGCCTTCAGAGTAATACACACCCACGAAGCATCTTGGAAGGAGAAAGGACTACTACCAGCTCAAGGAAAACAGATAAGGCATTCTGAGGCAATCTTGAAGTTGCTGGAGGCAGTACTACTACCTCAAGAGGTTGCCATTAGGCAGTGCCAAGGACATCAGAAAGGAGAAACAGAGCCCAAGAGAGGTGACGGCTTGGCTGACCAGGCTGCAAAAAGAGGAGCAGAACAAAGCCGTGCTGAGATTCAGGCAGTGATTCGGGAAGGTAAGGAACAATATGACAATGATATGACCTGTATTCTCAGAAAGATCTAGAATTAGCAAAGAATCTGTAAGCAGAACAAAACCATCATGTTTTTGCCACTCCTCAGGGAGAGGCGCTTATGCCTGAAAGAGCATTATGAAAATGAATTAAGGATGGACATAATCCAGCATACACTGGGAAGGGGATGCCTTACTTAATTACTTGATAAGGACAACAGTAAGATGCAACGTGTACTCTGGTGTAAAGCAGGCAAACCAAGGCTGTGAAATAACATGTCAGAAAGCAATCTGCAAACTAGGGCTAGCGCTGAGCTTGGCACAATAGCCAAGGGACAAGACCCTCCCTGGACTACACTGGCAAAATGACTTTTCTGAGTTGCCAAGGAAAGGGGGGGGTGAAAGGACCTCTTAGTATTAACTGATACCTTCTCAGCGTGACCCGAGGCATTCCCAGCTCAAACAAATAAAGCCAAAGAATTCAGCAACATTTTGTTAAACAACATAACACCCCGGTCCAGAGTGCTTTTAGACATCTCCTCCGATCGAGTAGCGCATTTCCTAGCAAATATTGCACAGCAGTTTTGCAGCAATCTCCCGAATCAAGTGGCCCCTACACACGCTGTGTTTGCCTCAGGCCAGTGGCCAGGTGGAAAAGATGAATTATCTGATACAGCAGCAGATAGTCAAAAATGGACAAGAGGCCAGCACACCTTGGCCCCTAGCTTTGGCTTCATTGCAGATTTGAGTAAGATCAAGAACTAAAGCAAAGCTGAACGCCTTTGAAAGACTGTCTGGAACACCAGATCAGCGTAAGTATCAAGGGGAAGATACTGTCTGGGTTGCAGAGGGGTATCTCCAGGACTATGTTGTCCAGCTAGCACTACAGCTGCAGCAAAGTGATCAACACATCTCGAGCACATGAGCAAGAGGATGCTCCTCACCCCAAATCCAGCCTGGGGACCAGATATACGTAAAATCCCCCGAGGGAAACTGTCTTATGGCAAAATGGAAAGAACTCTATTTGATACTTTGAATCACTTCTACAGCCTTTAAAGCTGAAAGCGTTAACCTCCTGCATACCTTATTCCAGAATCAAAAGACATCTGCCAAAGGCAAGTGGAGTCCAAAATCCGACCTGAGAAAGAACAGCAGAAACCAAGATGTGTTTCACATGATCGCCGTCTTCCTGGTACTCCTAATCAGAATGCAAGCCACAGTCACAGGTGACTGTCACTACCATCAAGATCTCCTTGGCCTGCAAGATCCTGGTGGATGGAACACTCCAAGACATTCAGGACCTAGGGAGCTAAACGGGATTAAAAAGGTGAAAACACTTTGTGCCATTTTAAGGATTAATGACGAGCCGCTGAAGACTGGGGAAGACCTGACTCGGAGCCCGCCTTGCTTGTCCCACCTGAAAGTAACATGTCGATGGCTTATAAATTTGAAACTCACAGACCTCTTGTAGATGAGATTACTGCAGTGGCCGCGCGCATCTGTGACCTTTGTAACAAGCAGGGTGCGAATTCCTTTCCGTGTGATTCCTATCAGGATTTTGGCACTATGCAAATTCAAACGGGAGACTCTAACCTAGTGCACCATAGTCCCCTTCTTCTGTGAGGCCTAGGTGGGAAGACCATCATCATGTAGAGATCCAGTAACTGAGCCCAGCAGGAATCCCACCCTAGAAACACTGTTTCCAACAGCCAACTCTTGTGCAACTAGAGGAATGAATGGCACTGGCCCTGCGCTTAGCACATGGAACAGGTCCCATAGAAGATGCGCTTTTGAGAAATGAATTTCATTCTTGGGCTATTGCAGGCCATCAGGAATATTAACCAATCAAGTTGGAGGGGTAGCTGGGAACATAATCATCCTTTGAGAGTATATTGTGCCCAAATCCATGGCCACGTGATGGTGACCCAGACCTGCATGCAATCCTGATAGCACAGCTACGTCCGTGAATGGCCTGAGGTACTCAGAAGACTCAACTATATGTACCGGGAGCTTGAGTAAAGTAAGTATCCTTTGTAATCCTACCAGGGGCCAGTGCAAAGTTCCTGGAGGTGTGAGAAAGGCTTGCCTAAAGGCAGGCAACGTCACTGAAGAAGCCACAGTTGCATGCCTTGGGTACTTGAGAAAGGGCCAACCTTGTCCCATCCCCCAGCATGGGAGCCTTGCCCTCCTTGTCCCCAGGCAGCCCAGCCTGGGCACCTGGGCAGTGTCCCCGCCCTGCCGCTGAGGCTTCTGTCAGAGGCCTGGGAGAGGCTTTGGGGAAGTGCCAAAACAGCCGCGTGTCAGGAACGAGGCTACTGGCCAGGGGCTGCTCATGGCCTCTGACACCCAGTTCCTCAGGGCTTCCCAGCACAGCACCTCAGCTGCCTCCTGCCCCCTTGTAGCCTCCTGGCACCCACTCCCTCAGGCATCCCCCCTCGTGCCTTCCCACTGCCTTGTCCCATCAGGGCCTCCACAGCCCCTCATCCCTTCACGGCCTGCCAGTGCCCCGGCCGCTCAGGGTCTCCCCCAGCCCCGCCAACCTGCCCGGCAGCAGTGCTGCAGCCCCACAGGAGCTCCAGAGGAGCCTGAGCAAGAGGCACCACGGAGCTCTCAGCAATGCAGAGAGCAACCCCCGGGCAGGAGGACACCGATGGTGGTTCCTGGCTGGGACGGGGGTCGTGGCCATCTCCAGGCAGCGGTCTCGCAGGGATCCCCGCAGCTCCGGCCCCTGCCCACCCCCTCCGCCGCCAGCACAAAGGCTTCATCGGAAGCACCCAAGGCTAAGGGGCATCTGGCAGTTTTCCCTGCAACACTGCATGCCTGGGCAGCTTGCTGAGCACAAGTACCCTTCTCTCCCTCTTCCCCGATGCCCTGCAAAGCCTGGGCAGCACAAGACAACTCCTGGCAGTCTGTCTATTCTAACACATCCTATATTTCTATAATAGCATCAAACAAAATGGAGAAAAAAATGAAGGAAAAGAAAAATCCCTGCTGGCTCTGCTGGCCCCACCAGACAGAGCCTACCAAATCAGCTCTCTGCAGAGACCCAGCAGCACAGCCAGGCACTGCCGCACAGACAAGGTCGTCTCTTGCATGCCCTGTGGAATTGGTCTTGCACCCTCCACAATGCGGAGTAGGGAGCTCTCTGAACTGCCTGGAGGACGAACGCTGTTTCAATTGCCAGGTTTCTAATGGCAGGGCTGCTGTCGTATGCCATGACTTCCAGGGCTGGAAGAGAGAGGAACAGAGGCACGGTCAGGTCCCAGATCTGTGGGGACCTGAGGAGACTCCTGTGCCAGGGCTATCCCAGCTCACACCAGTCTTGGCCAGGACGGAACAGGGACCAATGGCACCAACCCAAAACTGCTGGCCACAAATCCCCCAAGTGCCCCTGAATTCTCGGAGTGCTCTGCCCATGCCACCCATCCGCACAGGAAGCAGAGCCCTCCGCAGCTGGGGCAGAGCTCGCAGCTCCTCCTGCCAGCCCCCGCTGACAGCGCACTGCCATCACTCACCCTCACAGATGAGCTGGAGCTCTTCCTCCTGCCCCCTCAGGTACTGTCCGGCCATCCCTGGGAACACAGAGCCTGTCAAGGGCTGCGCCCAGCAGCGCAGCTCCCTGCCAGCGGCACTGCCAGCCCTGTGGCCACTCGCCCTCCTGGACCAGCAGGGCTCAGCCCGGGCCCTCGCAGCATCCTGATGCCCAAGGGCACGGCTGCGAGAGGGAGGCAGAAGCTCCGAGGGCAACCGGGGCTCCACGGTGCCGGGCCCAGATGGCGCTGCCGGGGCAGCAGCCGGGGCTGGGGACAAGCTGGGCTGGGCGGGGTGGGGAGGGACCCCTGGCTGGTGGCTCACCGATGAACCTGATGGCCGCCTCTCGCAGGGGTTCCTGGGGGCTCTGCAGATATGGCAGCGCCTGGCGCAGGTGCTCGGTCACTCGGCTGCTGTCCTGTGCTAGCTGGAGAGAGCGGTGGGAGGGAAGGGAAGGAAAGGCTGGGACCCCGGGCTCTGCCCCTTTGGCAGGGACTGCCCTGAGGCGCCGGCCAGCAGCCGCCGGCACTGGGCTCTGCAGGTGGCTGCAGGCCGGGTGCTGCCCGGGGAGCCGTGGCGCCGCCCTTCCCCACAGCCCCGCTGGGCCGGGGCTCCGTTGGCACCCGGCTTGGGGCCGCAGGAGCCTGGAGAAGAGCCCGTGAGGCCCCTGGGTGCAGCACTGGGCGCGACCACAGCTGCCAGCCCCACACAGTGAGCACCGCGCTCAGGGGGCTTCTCCAGCCTGAGCCTGGATATTCCAGGCCATCCTTACCAGTCCTTCGCCAAACCTCCATGTCTCATCCACCTGCAGCATCTGCTCAATATCCCTCCTCTTCAGGAATCTTGCCGAACAATGCAGTGTTTCCCGAGAGGCCTGGCGAGCAGCAGAGACGTGGAGGTGGCACCGCAGTTCCGGGCACAGGACCCGCCTCCCTGTGCCAAGGCCTGGGGGAGGAGGCTGCAGCCCGGGAGGTGCCTGGGCAGGAGGCAGCCGAGCCCCTGCCAGGGTAACAGCAGCAGCCCACGATTCCTCACCTGTGCCACACTCGGATTCTCATCATGGCAATGGAAAGAGAGTGGGAACAGGCTCCGGCGCACAAGGGACTTCAGGGCCTTTCTTTCCTCTTCTAATAATAAATCCATCATCTCTTGAAAGACAGTCATGGAACACAGCTGCACCTGGCTGTCATCCTGTATGAAAGGAAGGTAAAAAGACCGAAGCCTTGGTTCCTTCTGGCACCGGTGTTGAAATCCACAGGGCAGCGAGTGTCGGGGCAGCACTCAGTGGCCGTGGCTGGGGGCCCAGAGCCTTACGCTGTCGAAGAGTGGCAGGAGCGCCTCAGCCAGCTGCAGGGCCATGGGGCTGGCTATAGGAGCACCAGCGTAGCGGAACAAATATCTGAGGAGGACGACGGTCACCCTGAGCACGTCGCTCTCATTTTCCTGCAGGAGCTCCACAAGGCTTTCAGTCAGGCCCCACATTTTTTTTGCCTGTGTGGAAGACAACTCTATGAAAGGCCACCCTGGTGCCGCAGGGCCTGGAGGCCAAAGGCCTCAGGCCCCAGGAACTGGGGCAGCTGAACCGGGAGGCAGGAGAGCCTGGGAGCAGCTGCCTGAGCACCTGCAGCACAGCCATGCCCAAGCCACTGCATTCCCCAGCCTCACGCTGCTGGCAGGGCTTCAGCAGCTGCTCCCTTCTCACCATGGGGGGATTCTTGCACAGCGCTAAGAGGCCTCTGAGCGCCAGGCGACGCCTCTCCCTGCACTCGCTCTGCAGCTTCTTGGACATGATCTCCAGGAGGACGGCCTCGTATTTAGTCACGTCCAAGCACTCAAAGACCTGAAAGGCACAGGGCATTGACAGGGGACTGGGATGGCAAGAGCCCAGAAGCGAACAGGGCCGAGCCCAGACTGCAGCCCAGGGCACGGGCACCGTCCCAGGCAGCTGTGGCTGCAAGAGGGCAGAGAGCTTGGAGGCAGCTCAGTGCTGGCTATCAGGCTCACCTCTACAAGGATTGCCAGGGCAGGCAGATCCCAGAATGGCCTCTCCATGCTGAACAGCTTAAGCAGGTACAATGCAATGCCAGAACACAAGGGTACGGATGAACGGCGCATGACTCTGAGAGGAGGAAAAAGGAACCAGGGCCTGAGTCAGGGGGACAGAGCTCTCCCAGGACTGACTCACACAGTTCTCCTCTTTCCCCACCATTCCTTTAGGGGATCTGGAACATTTGGGAGGTGGCTCCTTTTGGGCACCCTCCTCTCCCAGCCTTTCCCAGTCTGCTTGGCCATCCCTCGGTGACAAGGCCCTGTGGCCCATGACCACAGGGACTGTGTGGGGCACCCCGGGCACAGAGCACAAATGCTGGGGGCAGTGGGGAGCAGGGGATCTCACCTGGCCAGCAGACCCACGGCATAGTGGTGGGTGTCAGCACACAGCAGTGTGTCCCAGCCACGCTTGCGTTCCATTTCCATGACCACATTCTCACATTGCAGTTGGCAGAGCAGGGACTTGAGGGTCTGCACTGCAAACCTGTGTGCAGAGCAAAGCTCAGGTCACGCTGGGAGCATTGGCTTCTGCCCTGGGGACACAGCAGGGACAGAAGGAGTGGGATGGAGAACCTGCTGGGGCTGCTGGCAAGGCCGTGTTCTTCCTGGCATGCCTTCCAGAAGTCATTGACCTCCTCCGCTGCATCCAGAGTGCTGAGAAGCACTTGGAAGAGCAGGTGCACAAACAGGTGGCTGAAATTCACCGTCACTATATGCGGGCAGCTGGGCTCCTGGAGGATCTTCCACATCACCAGAGTGGCCTGCAAAGGACAAAGCACCCCGAGACAGCGCTCAGTGCCCAGGTGGGCGTGCGGCAGGGCCCGAGCGTGGCAGGGAGAAGCCAGGGGAGACGCAAAGGGGAGCATGGGGCCTGGTGGCCCTGAAGCTGCCCTTAGGCCAGGATTCAGCCCAGCACCTCTGGCAGGGAGATGCAGTGGGAGAAAGAGGGTGGAGAGCTGCTGGAGAGGCTGCCTTGGCGTGAGCAAAGGCCAGTTCCAGAAACTCACAGCCAGGGCAAAGACACGCGTTCTGTCCCCATGGGAGGTGCATGTGCTGCGCTCTGGCCAGGTCCCCAGCACATCTAGGAGTCTCAGCTGCGCCAACTCTGCAGTCGCGGCCGAGCACAAGATTGTCTTCCACATGGTCATAGCGGGTCTACGGGACCAGAGCTCTGTCTCAGGTCGGTTTCAGGCACAGCACCATGGCCTGGGCAGCAGCAGGGAGCTGAGCTGGCTGCCAGCTCTACCTCTGCCCACTGCCCCTCAGTGGCAGCAGCCAGGCAGCCCCGCCCCGTGGGGACAGGACCCTGAGGGGCAGGGAGGGAGCATGGCAGCAGGCTCGGGGGCTGACATGCCAGGGCTGGGAACCCTGGAACTCTCTGTTGGTCAGACAGTGGAACAGGCTGTACAGGGTGAGGGGCTGGTGAGCCCTGGGCCCTCTGGGCACGTGCGCCCCATACCTGTCACACGATGGGGCCACACGCAGGAGACTCATCACCACATCGGTGGGATGTGCCTCGGCGAGATGCAGCAGGGTCTTGTCCAGCCTGTGCTCAGCCAGCTGATTTGTCAGGAGCCACTGGTGGATGTACATCACCATGGCAGGCACCTGAAGAAGGCACAGGGAGACTTGGAATGCTGCCAGAGGGAGTAATGTCCCCAGCTTCCCCAGAGAAGTGTATCCCTTCCCAGCACAGTGCAATGGCCTCAAGGGCTTCCAGGGACCAGCAGGCCCCAGTGGCTTGAGAGGCCAAGCAATTCCTGGGAGGATCAAACCCTGGCCACAGGCTGCTTACTTGTTTTGGACTGGGTAAATCCTCTTCTTCAAGCATATCCAGCTTGACAACACTGGTGTTGGTGCTGTAGACGTCACGGTTGTCCATGGACCCAGTGGCCATGGCGCTGGTCTCTTCCTGCCAAATGCATTTGATGAATTTGTAAATCTGGGAGGGCAGTGAAGGGCAGGAAGAGACAGATATTCCATGGAGTGCTCCAAGTGCTGTGCTGGGCGGAGGAGTGACAGCAGGCCCAACCCAGGTGGGGATGGCTGCATGTACCTGCACGGTTGTGTGGAAGCGACCAAGGGCGGGGTCCTGCCCTTGTGTCCAGTCCATGGCTCCACCTGGCAAAGAGCGAGCACAGCCAGAGCTGAGGGGCTGCAGGTGAGGCCGGAGAACACAGCCCAGCCCTGCACTCCCCAGGCAGGGAAAGCCCCGGGATGCCCCAGGGGATGGAGCATGGCTGCTGCGGGATGTCTGGCTGACCCCTCTTCTGTCCTGTCCCTGAGCATGTCGCCAGGGGATGGCATGGCATGGCATGGCATGGCATGGCATGGCATGGCATGGCATGGCATGGCATGGCATGGGCCCAAACTGGAAGCAGCCATCAGCCCTGTTGCCCAGCCGTGCCACTCACCATCCTGCATTGGCTGGAACGGCTCTGACTCTCCAGGCTGTTGAGCTGGGTCAACACTGGTGCCTCTCCTTTTTATTCCCCTGAACACTTTGAACAGATTGAGAAATCTGCCCGCCATGCCAGACTTTGGTCTTGGGGGCACCTTCTAGGGAGATGCCTCAGGAAAGCCGAGAGGCAAGAAGTCCTGCAGTGCGGCCTCGAGGTCACCTGCAGGAATAGCACTTCGGAAAAGCTCCGGGTCAGAGACGAACGAGCGGGCTGTGCGGGGTCTCCTCACAGCACCGCTCTGGCGCGTCCTGTCCCGTCGATTGCTCCGAGCACTGTGGCGTGGCCTTGTCACCGCCAGCTCCTATGTCACCACATGTCACAAAGGGTCCTTTGACACCCTGTCCTGCTCCATGCCATGGTGACCATGCTGCACCGTCTCACAAAGGGCCCTTGCACTCACTGCCACCTGCCCTGGGGCTGCCCCCAGCCCACCCAAATTGGCCCACTTGGAAGGAATCCCTTGTCCCATGTGTCTAGGTCTACCCGACAGGAATGTTAGGAGTGTCTGGAATCTTAAGCAAACGCTGCCCTGCTCTGTGGGCTCAGGGCATTTAAGAATCCTCCATTCAGGAAAGTTTTCCTTCCCAATTGCTCAACTCAAGTACTTGCAAAAAGCTACAAACTTCCCAAATTCTCTGGCATGGCCTGAGAATGGCATCTGAGATTTGGAAGTCGGCAAATGCGGAATGAGTATGTAAACTGCCTCCTTCCATATTATTATAATTTTCAGATTAAGAGGCTCTCAGGGAGAGAGATGAGGATAGAAACAACAGTTCTTTCCTTGTATGCACCAACAAGGCAAACAAACAATAACAGGTGTGGAATTAATAAGAAACAGAACCAGGGACCCAGTAACAGCCTTCTTGGCTGAGATGGGATAGAATGGAGGAGAGTTTTACTTGCCAGGCTCCACTCAGGTGTTGGGGGTTGGTTTTTTCCCTTTTCCCTCTTTGGAATTTTCCCCATTGTCATGCTAAGATACCTGTTGACTGGGCCCTGGTGGCAAGGGGGAGGGGAGGGAAGAGGGAAACCCCGCGAGATTCAAACAGCCAGAAGAGGAAACGGAAGGCTCTGGCTTGGCCCACTTCCCCTGTGGAGTTCAGACGAGAAGGACGATCGCCTCCTCTGTCTCATCCCTGCCATCCCAGCATCGGGAGCCATCCTCACTGCTGTTGGACCCTGTCCTGCTGTCTTCTCGCTGTACCCTGCCACCATCCAGCACTCTGCTGAGCATCAGGATCCACACCGTGAGCGGAGGGCTCTCTCTCCATCTCTCTCTCCCCCTGGGACAGCTCTGCCATCACCCCCAGCCCTCCTGCGGCTCTGCGGGACCCGCCCGCCCCCAGCACCGGGAACTGCAGCTCAGGGAAAAGGTGCCTGCAGCCAAAAAACACTGGGACTGAGTTACTGTTCTGTTTGTGGGTAATTTCATAGCTGTTGTTGTTCTTGTTTGTCGTGTTAGATATACTAGTAAAGAACTGTTATTCCTACCCCCATATCTTTGCCTGATACCTCCCTTAATTTCAAAATCATCATAATCAGAAGGAAGGAAGGATCACATTTTTCAGTCCAAGGGGAGGCTTCTGCTTTCCTTAGCAAACACCTGTCTTTCAAACCAGGACATCAGGGCAGTGAGAGGTAGACTCAGGATTCCCAGGCACACAAGCAGATGCTGATGGGTCCCTCTTTAAGTGTGTTAGGGTGATAATAAGTTCCTCCGTCTGTGGCTGGTCTCACAAGCAGAGGCTCCCCACACAGGAGCAGGAGAAGGAGAACAAGAAGAAAGAATAACAAGAAGAACAATAAGAAAGAAGAACAAGAAGAAAGAATAACAAGAAGAACAAGAAGAAAGAAGAACAAGAAGAAAAAGAAGAAAGAAAAGCCAAATGAATTCTGACATTCCCAGGATACAAATTATGACTAAAGACACCAAGCAAGGATTGCAAACAAGGCCTTTGGAAACACTCTCTAGATTAATTCATGTGTCTCACATGCAGGGCTGTAATAGCTGAACTTCTGCATTGCTGCATAGTTCCAGGTAGAGTGGGAAGAAGTCCACAGTATTCCTGTACATTCTGAAATAGAGATGCAGGCTTGGACCATAGTCTTTCCTGGGTGGGATGATGTTGAAACCCACTGCATTCTGATGCCCAAAGGCAAGAAAACAGAACTCCATAGTATAAGCCTTATGGAGCAGGTAATTTGTTTATTTGATACCTGGAGTGAGGGGTATTGCTCCACCAGAAACTCACTGGTGCATTCTTTGCACACTACTAATTTGTATAGGTTTTTTACTTGATGTGCACATCATTCTTTCTTAAACTTCATACTGCAACATATTTTCTAATGACATGATTATGTGAGCCCTTGTACCACATCCGTGTTTTCTGCACCAGGTGGTCATCAGCCTCCTGCTGGTCGTTTTAGATTTTAGGCTCATAAGTCTTCCTTGGGCTTGAACTTTCCACCCCTGCTTCCTGGGCATGCTCTATAGGATTGTCTGCTCAAATAGCCAGTGGTTACCTTTTGCAGTTAGCCTGTTCTGCTACATTTGCTGATTTTTAAAAAGTGCGTCAGTCACACACCCTGTTACAACGTAATTACTTCCTTTTGCACAGCTACAGTTGGGTAGCTCAAGCATTATCTCATTGTCTAGGCATCAAGTCTGCCCTTTCTTTTACCCTTTGCAATTGCTTTTGCAACTATGGTCTTGTTGTGGTCTCAAAATACCTGTTTCAATCCTGTATCTCATTTTATTTTGCTCCCATTTGTGATACGTGGTGGCAATTTGTTTACGGTACCATACGGAACACTGGCTTGTCATGCAGGCTCCTAAGATTGGTATTCCAATTCCTAAAATTCCTACAAAAAGTTCAGATTGGGTAGCCAGGATGTTAGAATTTCCCACAAATGTTTACTGCAAGATGTAATGCTTTGGGTTACTTCAGGGAGTACCTTGGCATGTTGCCAATGGTATGGATGGGTATCCTCTGCTATTTGCCCTGACTAATCTATAGAAGTGCAACAGCTGGTATAAATTAAAATACAAACTCCTCCCATTCAGCTGCTACCTTATCTAACACCATGCGGTTTTGAAAGAGTACTTCTTTTAGTGAGTTTATTTCGGTTTGCTGTCTTCTTAAGGCATCTGCTGTTCAAATCAACTCTTTTTTGGTTGAGATCTTGAAATGGCCTTTTCCAGCTGTGCAATTCCTAAATTTGGGAGCAAAGCCCTAACAAAACTGTGAAAGCTGGTGCTTTATCACACTGGTGGGTTATTGGGTGTTGTCTCAGTGAGTCTTTTCTTCCATAGTCCTTGAATACTCCCTGTCATTTCATTAGTTTGATTTGTAACCTGTAACTGAGGGATAAGGCATCCCATGGTACATTGGCCAGTCCAGTTACCTGGTAATTGTTTTCATGCTATTCCATTCCCACAAAGCCACCAAGACGCATCAGGAAGGTCACAGCTGGTGTTAACTCTTATGGACTCCATTCTGGTATGTCTATCAAGAAGACAGTTTTCCCACATTGGCTGAGTGACATTGACCCACCCAGCTGTGTTACCGGAAAAGTTGCTGAGATTTGCTCCAGAGTTGTTCAGCCCTATGTATGTGACTGATTCATTGATAGGTAGTAATTGGAAAAGGGGCTTTCCCAAGGAAGATCCTGCCTGGCTGCATTGAGCACTAGTATTCTGTAAGCTAGAGGGGTTCAAATCTGACCAATTGCTTGATGGTCAAATTTAAGGGAAGGTTCCAATGTTCTCTCTTCAAAGCCAGCAATCCCCGAGTCTGGTATAATTAGCTGTGGTTCCTATTAGTGTTACATGGGTGATAACATCGATGGCAGTGACAGTATAATCAGTGAAAAAGACACTGAAATACAATATTAATTTAATGGTTTACGACTGAATTTCAATTTTAGTCCATGATCCCAAACAGGTTTGGTCATCCAGGGCTTAGCTGGTGATTTCCTCACTGGGGTGCAGTGAATCCAGCTAGATGTTTCCTTTACTGAAATGGATGCTATAAATTTACTCACCACAATTGGGTAGGTCAATCAATAAGGCAATTTATTTATTCGTTGATAAGGAACGGGCAAGCAGCACTGGGGATGCAGGACTCTGCACTCCACCAACACGTCCATCTTACCCCCAGTCACTGTCCCTTTTACAGGCAGTTTGTGGTGGGGCCGTGCCATGCCTACTGTGCTGGGGTGCAAGTCCGAGCAAGCCCCAGCATGCTGGCTACCACTCAAGCAGTCATAGCTACAAGCCCCCACCAGGTCTGGACAAAGCTCAAACATGTCAGGTTGCACTCCTAGCAAGAAGGTAACAGCAGTAACAAGTCTGTTCATGGTTGCACAAGCCTGTACTTTCCTTATACATAAAAAGTGGATCCAATTCATAATTATAGTAGCAAAATAAGTAATAAAAATACATGAAAACCAAAAAAACCCAACAATTCATAGCAAAGTGATTTAAATAAATGAAATAGTTATATTTTCCTGTGTCTCATATCCATGCTTTACTTTGAGTTCAGTATTCTTGTTTATATTGGTCTCATGGTGTATTTCCATAATGACACAAATCACTACATAACATCTCACATGGATGTAAAGGTAGGTAGTCAGGAGTACTTGGATGGATCCATCCCATTTTCCTTGCAGAGGATCACCAGTAAAATTCTTCACATACACCCAGTCACCAGGATCAGTTGTGTGCAATTTATGATCTGGCTGCTTAGGGTGATTCTCAAACAACTCAAACTTCTGCTGCAATTGTCTGTTTATAGCCATTAAATATTCATAGAGTGTTGGGGGTTGGTTTCTTTCCCTTTTCCCTCTGTGGAATTTTCCCCATTGTCATGCTAAGATACCTGTTGACTGGGCCCTGGTGACAAGGGGGAGGGGACGGGAGGGAAGAAGCCCCGCGAGATTCAAACAGCCAGAAGAGGAAGCGGAAGGCTGGGCCTCGGCCCATTTCCCCCGCGGAGTTCGGACGAGAAGGACGATCGCCGCCGGTGTCCCATCCCTGCGTCGGGAAACCACCATCGGACCCTGCCCTGCTGTCTTCTCGCTGTGAACTACCACCATCCAGCACTCTGCTGATCACCGGGACCGACACCGTGAGCGGAGAGCTCTCTCTCCATCTCTCTCTCCCCTGGGACAGCTCTGCCATCACCCCCAGCCCTCCTGCGGCTCTGCGGGACCCGCCCGCCCCCAGCACCGGGAACTGCAGCTCAGGGAAAAGGTGCCTGCAGCCAAAAAACACTGGGACTGAGTTGCTGTTCTGTTTGTGGGTAATTTCATAGCTGTTGTTGTTCTTGTTTGTCTTGTTAGATATACTTGTAAAGAACTGTTATTCCTACCCCCATATCTTTGCCTGAGAGCTCTCTTAATTCCAAAATTATAATAATCGGAAGAATCATGTTTTTTTTCAGTCCAAAGGGAAGCTTCTGCTTTCCTTAGCAAACACCTGTCTTTCAAACCAGGACAGATTTTGGCCACCCAACGTGGGGCCCGAGGGCATTGAGAGAAAAGGGTGAAAAAGGAATAACAGTTCTTGAGTTACCTCAGTTTTGTGTTAGGTGGCATCATGTTGTCCAGCTTACCGTGGTTTGGGCTCCATGTAGCCACAGCTTTATCTCTCCCATTTGCAATCCCTTACTTGAACATGGGTCCTATAACTCAGGCTGCTGTAACTATTATCCAGTTCCTTTTGTGGGCTGATAACGTGAGAAATTAATGGATTTTTAACTTCCTCTGGAAAGTGGGCACATGGATTCGGAGCTATCACACTCTAACTGTATGTTTTTGGGGTTACTTTAATAATGGTACATACTGTGAGGATATGACACCAGGGAAAATTTTGTCCCAACCCCTTACACAGTTATTTGGGTCTGCTCCACCAGCTTTTGAGGGGTTCAAATCTCTTCTAAGCAGTAATGATGTCATACAGTGGCTGACATTGCTAATAGGCCTTGTAAACCTGTTCTATTTAACATTCCGAGATGAGGGGAGATTGACTTGGATGACAACCCTGATACGTCCCCCAAGAAATAGGGATCCTGCCCCAGAGCCTGACCCTGCCCCGGCCACAGAGACTAAGGATTCTGCCCCAGAGGTTAAGGATGTTGCCCCTGAGCCTGATTCTGCCTCAGAGCTCACCTCAGAAAGGAACCATCCAGAGTGGGTGGGGTTTCTAGTGAAGGAGATGGGCCAGATGCTGAAGGAGTACCTTTCCCCAGCTCTTGAGAAACTCTCCCCCTGCCTTAAAGAGGGAGAACCTGATGGTGCAGCAGTGGAACCCACAGATGTTACATCTCTCCAGGCTCCAGCTGAACTGCAAGGGAACTCACAGCCAGCAGTAGTTGCCCCTGTGGAAACTAGAAAATCTAAGGTGAAAACAAAGCACCTGGATAATAAGGATCAGAAAGCAGGGCCCTCACAACCAGCAGGGGAGCCAGAGGTTGAGATCATCACAGAGTCCCTGTCATACGAGAGTCTCCGTAATCTGCGTAAAGATGTTGTACGAAGGGGCCGTGAGGCTTTTACAACGTGGTTACTGCGGGTCTGGGACCTTATGGGTACAGGTGTGCAGCTGGATGGTACTGAGGCAAGGAATTTGGGACCCCTGACCCAGGACTCAGGTGTGGATCACATATTCGTAAGGGAACCAGGCCCCCTTTCCCTCTGGGAGCGGCTTTTAATGAGTGTAAGAGAGAGGTTTGTCCATAGAGAGAGAATGCAGGAGCACCACCATAGAATGCGCTGGAAGACCGCTGAGGAGGGGATCCAACAGCTGAGAGAAGTGGCAGTACTGGAGATACTCTTTGGGAGGGGTGGACAACATGACAATGACCCCGACAAGGTCAGGTGCACAGGGCAGATGTTGTGGAATCTGGCGCACCTGGGGCCATCTCAATACACCACATTCATTGCAGCCATTAATGCTGACACCAACCACGAGACAGTGGGTTCTGTTGCCAATAGGCTCAGAAATTTTGAGAGTATAATGAATGGCCCAATGCAGGCTCAGGTCTCTGCTGTGATTAGGGAACTCAAAGAGGAGATGAGAGAGATGAGGGAGGAGATGAAGAAGGCCAATGCAGCACCAGTGCGAGTCACAGATGCCAGAGTTAGAGCCCAATGACCCCCCAGCTAGGGATAGAGGATACACCCCACGAGCTGACCTGTGGTTCTTTCTGCGTGACCATGGGGAAGACATGAGGAGGTGGGATGGGAAACCCACTTCTGCCCTGGCAGCGCGGGTGCGTCAGCTCAGGGAGGGAAACACTAACCAAAGGAGCTCCACTAAAGTGAAGGTAGCCTCAACTTCCCATAACCAAGATGCAGGGTATTACAAAAGGGAGGATGATTTGTCAGATCCCCTTGAGGGAACCTCCAACATGTATGCCCAGGAAGGAAATAATAACCAGTGCTAGAGGGGCCCTGCCTCTAGCCAGGGAGAGGCACGGGAAAACCGGGTCTTTTGGACGGTGTGGATCCGATGGCCTGGCACATCAGAGCCACAAAAACAGAGGGCATTAGTTGACACTGGTTCACAGGTCACCCTGATACCATCAGAACATGTGGGGGAAGAGCCTGTTTCTATTGCTGGGGTGACAGGGGGATCACAGGAATTGACTTTGCTGGAGGCTGAGGTGAGCCTGACTGGGAAGGAGTGGCAGAAGCATCCAATTGTGACTGGCCCAGAGGCACCGTGTATTCTAGGCATAGACTTCCTGAGGAATGGCTATTACAAAGACCCAAAGGGACTCAGGTGGGCTTTTGGAATAGCTGCTGTAGTGGCAGAAAACATTAAGCAATTGAACACCTTGCTTGGACTGTCGGAGAACCCATCTGTAGTGGGACTCCTGAAGGTGAAGGAGAAGCAAGTGCCAATTGCCACCTCCACAGTGCACCACCGGCAGTACAGGACAAATCGAGATGCCGTGATCCCCATCCACAAGATGATCCGTGACCTGGAGGGCCAAGGGGTGGTCAGCAAAACCCACTCACCCTTCAACAGCCCCATCTGGCCTGTGCGCAAGTCTGACGGAGAATGGAGATTGACTGTGGACTATCGTGCATTGAATGAAGTGACTCCACCGCTGAGCGCTGCCGTGCCGGACACGCTGGAACTCCAGTACAAGCTGGAGTCCAAGGCAGCAAAGTGGTACGCCACCACTGACATTGCCAATGCATTTTTCTCCATTCCTCTGTCAGCAGAGAGCAGGCCTCAGTTTGCTTTCACCTGGAGGGGCGTGCAGTACACCTGGAACCGACTGCCCCAGGGGTGGAAACACAGCCCCACCATCTGCCATGGACTGATCCAGGCTGCACTGGAAAAGGGTGAAGCTCCAGAACATCTGCAATACATCGATGACATCATTGTGTGGGGGAACACGGCAATGGAAGTATTTGAGAAAGGAGAAAAGATCATCCAGATTCTGCTGGGAGCCGGTTTTGCCATCAAGAGGAGCAAAGTCAAAGGTCCTGCCCGAGAGATCCAGTTCCTGGGAGTAAAGTGGCAAGACGGGCGGCGCCAAATCCCCACTGAGGTCATCAATAAGATCACCGCGATGTCTCCACCAACCAACAAGAAGAAAACACAAGCTTTCCTAGGTGCCATAGGCTTTTGGAGAATGCACATTCCTGAGTACAGCCAGATTGTGAGCCCTCTCTACCTGGTCACCTGGAAGAAGAACGATTTCCACTGGGGCCCTGAGCAGCAGCAAGCCTTTGCCCAGATCAAGCAGGAGATCGCTCATGCTGTAGCCCTCGGCCCAGTCAGGACGGGACCAGAGGTGAAGAATGTGCTCTACTCTGCAGCCGGGAACAAGGGCTTGTCTTGGAGCCTTTGGCAGAAGGTACCTGGTGAGACCCGAGGCCGACCTCTGGGATTCTGGAGCCGAAGTTACAGAGGGTCTGAAGCCAACTACACCCCAACAGAGAAGGAGATCTTGGCTGCTTATGAAGGAGTTCAAGCTGCCTCAGAGGTGATTGGCACAGAAGCACAGCTCCTCCTGGCACCCTGACTACCAGTGCTGGGGTGGATGTTTAAAGGGAAGGTCCCCTCTACCCACCACGCCACCGATGCCACATGGAGCAAGTGGATCGCCCTCATCACACAGTGCGCCCGTATCGGAAACCCAAATCGCCCTGGGATTTTGGAAATAATTACAAACTGGCCAGAAGGTGAAAATTTTGGTCTTGCCCATGAAGAGGAGCAAGAACAAGTGACCCGGGCTGATGAAGCCCCGCCATACAACCAACTGCCAGCAGATGAAACTCGCTACGCTCTTTTCACTGACGGTTCCTGTCGCATCGTGGGGATGAACCGGAAGTGGAAAGCAGCCGTATGGAGCCCCACACGACAAGTTGCACAAGCTACTGAAGGAGAAGGTGGATCAAGTCAACTTGCTGAACTCAAAGCTGTTCAGCTGGCCCTGGACATTGCTGAAAGAGAAAAGTGGCCAAAGCTTTACCTTTACACTGATTCATGGATGGTAGCCAATGCTCTGTGGGGCTGGCTGGAAAGATGGAAAAAAGCTAACTGGCAACGTAGGGGAAAACCAATCTGGGCTGCTGATGAGTGGAAAGACATTGCCAGTTGGGTAGAGAAGCTACCCGTAAAGGTCCGTCATGTAGATGCCCATGTCCCCAAGAGTCGGGCTAATGAGGAGCACCAACACAATGAGCAAGTAGATCAGGCTGCAAGGATAGAGGTGTCACAGATAGACTTAGACTGGCAACACAAGGGAGAGTTGTTCCTGGCTCGATGGGCCCACGATGCCTCAGGTCACCAAGGCAGAGATGCTACCTATAAGTGGGCACGAGACCGAGGGGTGGATCTCACCATGGACAGTATTTCCCAGGTTATCCATGACTATGAGATGTGTGCTGCCATCAAGCAAGCCAAGCGAGTGAAGCCCCTCTGGTATGGGGGGCGGTGGTCCAAATATAAGTATGGGGAGGCCTGGCAGATTGACTACATCACACTGCCTCAGACACGCCAAGGCAAGCGCTACGTGCTGACCATGGTGGAAGCCACCACTGGATGGTTGGAGACCTACCCTGTGCCTCATGCCACTGCCCGCAACACCATCCTGGGCCTGGAAAAACAAGTCCTTTGGAGACATGGTACCCCTGAGAGAATTGAGTCAGACAATGGGACTCATTTCAAGAACAGCCTCATAAACACCTGGGCCAGAGAACACGGCATCGAGTGGGTGTACCACATTCCTTATCACGCACCAGCGGCTGGGAAAGTGGAACGGTGCAATGGGCTGCTTAAAACCACCTTGAAGGCACTGGGTGGGGGGACTTTCAAGAACGGGGAGATTAATCTACCAAAGGCCACATGGTTAGTGAACACCCGAGGTTCCACTAACCGAGCAGGCCCTGCCCAGTCTGAGCCCTTGAGAACACCAGATGGGGACAAGGTTCCAGTGGTGCACATGAGAAGTATGCTAGGAAAAACTGTTTGGGTGAACCCTGCCTCCAGCAAAGACAATCCAATTCGGGGGGTGGTTTTTGCTCAAGGGCCAGGGTGTACCTGGTGGATCATGCAAAGGGATGGAAAGACCAGATGCATACCCCAAGGAGACCTTGTTTTAGGGTGAACTACCTACAATACTGTGCCTGTATCTGTAACTGTATGGATGTCTATAATTTGAAGATTTTTAATTTGATTTGGCATGATGGTAGGGGAAAATTCGGGGTGGATAATGTTGAGGGTTAGTTCTTTCCTTTTTTTCCCTCTGTGGAATTTTCCCCATTGTCATGCTAAGGTACCTGTTGACTGGGCCCTGGTGACAAGGGGGAGGGGACGGGAGGGAAGAAGCAAGCCCCGCGAGATTCAAACAGCCAGAAGAGGAAGCGGAAGGCTGGGCCTCGGCCCATTTCCCCCGCGGAGTTCGGACAAGAAGGACGATCGCCGTCTGTGTCCCATCCCTGCGTCGGGAAACCACCATCGGACCCTGCCCGGCTGTCTTCTCGCTGTGAACTACCACCATCCAGCACTCTACTGAGCACCAGGATCCACACCGTGAGCAGAGGGCTCTCTCTCCATCTCTCTCTCCCCCTGGGACAGCTCTGCCACCACCCCCAGCCCTCCTGCGGCTCTGCGGGACCCGCCCGCCCCCAGCACCGGGAACTGCAGCTCAGGGAAAAGGTGCCTGCAGCCAAAAAACACTGGGATTGAGTTACTGTTCTGTTTGTGGGTAATTTCATAGCTGTTGTTGTTCTTGTTTGTCGTGTTAGATATACTAGTAAAGAACTGTTATTCCTACCCCCATATCTTTGCCTGAGAGCTCTCTTAATTCCAAAATTATAATAATCGGAAGAATCACGTTTTTTTTAAGTCCAAAGGGAAGCTTCTGCTTTCCTTAGCAAACACCTGTCTTTCAAACCAAGACAGAGACATACTGATTACCAACTTGAGCCAAATTTTCCTCATAAGTAACATTTAATCCATAAGGTCTACTGCAAAGCATTTCAAATGGGCTAACTTTTTCTTTAGGACTATGTGTTCTTCTGAGTCTGATAAGGGCAATAGGTAAAGATTGATACCTATATAAATTCATTTCTTGACCAATTTTAGCTATGTGTTGTTTGATCATATGATTCAGCTTTCCTACTTGACCACCAGCTTGTGGTCTGTAGGGCGTGTGAAGCTGCCCTTGGATTCCTAATGCTTTGCTGACAACTTGCACAATTTGTTCACAGAAATGTGATCTTCTGTCACGGGATATTTCTCTAGGTACACCAAACCTAGATATGATCTCATTCAACAACACTTTTATCACTTCCCTAGCTTTATTTTTCCTACACAGGAATGCTTCTGGACACACAGAGAAAGTATCAGTAAGTACCAGCAAATATCAAAAATCCTCCTTTCTTGGGAGTTGAGAAAAGTCTCTCTACCATAAGTCTCCAGGAAAAGCTCCTCTGCTAATGACTCCATGTTCTAACATGACTGTAGGATTTGGATTATTCTTCAAGCAGGTCACACATTGTAATGTTACTTCTTTAACAATATCCTGCACGCTGGGGCCTGCCATTCTTTTCAGTATTGGTGTAAGGATTCTGCTCCCCTTACAAGTCTTACCACGTTCAGATTTCACATTATGTCTCATTAACTTTTCTGATATTATTAATTGACCTGTTGTCTAATTGTCCCCAACCATTTTCCAGAAATTTCCCTTTATTTTCATTAATCCATTTATAATCAGAAGGTTGGTATTTTACAGGCTACTTAACTGATACTGCAGTGGGTATTAGTGCTGCCACAAGTGGTTCATTTCTTATGGCAGTGATTCCTGCTTCATAATCTGCAAATTTCCTACCTGCTTCCGTAAGGGTGTTACATTTAGAGTGCTCTCAGCAATGTACAATTGCCACTTGCAATGGGAGTTCCACTGCCCCATGTAGCAGGAGGATTTCAGTTGCATATTTAATGATGATTTGATTCTTTTGTGCAGTCAGGAGTCCTCTTTCCCTCCATATGGCTCCGTGGACATCAACAATTCCCATAAGCATATTTCCCATCAGTCCAAACATTAACTTTCCTTCCTTTTACCAGTTGTAATGCTTGAGTGAGGGCTCTCAGGTCAGCCTTTTGTGCTCAGGTTCCTGCTGGTAATGGGCTTGACTTGGCCACTTCCAAGACTGTAGTCACAGGGTACCCCACCCTTAGCACTCCCTGTCTCACAAACCGCTGCCATCAGTGAACTAGTTCATGTAATCTGGGAGCAGCTGTTCCTTTAGATCTGTGTGGCTGGAATACACAGCTTCCATGCTCTCTAGGCAGTCGTGTACTACAGGTTCAGCTTCGGACTTCCCTTGCAGAAAAGAGGCTGGGTTAACAATACTGCTCACTTGAATATCAATACCATCAGATTTGGCCAGGAATGCTTGGTATTTTAGGAACCTCAGGGGAGACAGCCAATGGGTCCCTTTCTGTCTAAAACAGGTGACACCATGTGTGACACTAAGACAGTCATCTTTTGTCCTAGTGTGAAGTTCCTTGCTTTTTCAATGTTCATGATCACTGCTGCTACTGCCCTAAGGCAGGCGGGCCAGCCCTTGCTTGGTATTTTTAAAGATTTTCTTCAATTCATATAAAGGTTTCACAATCAATCCATAGCTCTATATCCACAGCTGGCACCAACCTGTCCTTCCAAGGAAAGCACAGACTTCTCTTACTCTTTGTGGTCGAGGTGTCTGGCAAATTCTGGCTTCTTTCCAGGCACTTTGCAAGGACCCGTTGTCCTCTGGAGACCCCATATCCAAGGCCGGCCACTTGTTGTTCTTCTAGCTGGGCTTTCAGTTGAGATTCTCAATAACCATTCAGGCCAAGGAAATCCAAAAAGCTCACTGCCCATTCAAAACATTCTTTGGGAGATGGAGTGGCAATTATCAAATCATCTACATAGTGTAGGAGTGTTCCTTCCCCAGGCAGAGATTGCTGTTGCTCTCATTCTTTAGCCAGTTGATTCCCAGAAACTGAGAATTTTTTCAGCCCTTGAGGTAATATTGTCCAGGTAAGTTGGTTTTTCCTGCCTGTGCTAGGGTTCTCCCATTCAAAAGCAAATCTATTTTGACTTTCTTCTGCAAGTGGCAGACAGAAGAAAGCATCTTTAAGATCTGTCACTGAAAACCAAATAAAATCATCTGTAAGTTTAGCTAGTGAGGTATAGGGATTTATAACTACTGGGTGAATTCTTTTAGCAATTCCATTAAATTGCCCATAAATCTTGCACTAGTCTCTATGTTCCATTAGGTTTCTTTATAGGTAATGTAGGGGTATTAAACTTTGACTCCTATTCCTCCAACAATCTTAATGTCAGGCATTTACTGATGGTTGGCGCTACTCTTTTCTATCTTCTAATATTAAAGGGTATTGCTTTCTGACTACTGGCCTCTTGTCTGTAGCTCCATTTTAATAGGGTCTGCTCATCTTGGTTTTCCTGGGGTATCACTATCCCATTCTCTTGGGTACAACTGGTTCAATATTTGCTCTAAATAGTTATTATTGTTGGTTGGTCTTGTGTCTATTGTCAGTCCTAATGCTAAAATCAATTTGTCTTTGGGTACCTTTGATTTTTCTTTTTCTAAACTGAACTGCTGCTTGTAAATTTTCAAGCAAATCCCTGCCTAGGAGGAATTTGGGTGAGTTAGGTAAAGAAAGAGACTGGCGTATTCCCATTTTCTTCTTGAATTTAACTGCAACTGTTTTCAGGAAAATTGCATTTCCTGGCTGGCTAGTGGCTCCCATTACTTGAAGATGTTTTTCACATTTAGCTATGAATGCCTGATTCAAGACTGAAAAAGTGGCTCCAGTATTTACTAAAAATTCCACTTTTTTATCATTCTTCAGCTGTATTTTAACCAGTGGGTGTGCTAGGGGAAGGTCTGCCAGTCTGGGTCATTTTTTATCATCTAGCGTGTCTACAAGAGTTTTGTGTACTCTTGTCTGCTAACTCTGGGCACTGGCATTTCCAGTGTCCTTTTTCTTACAACATGCACATTGGTTTGGCCCCAACTTAGCCTGTGGCTGGTTTGAACTTCCTCTGCCTCTGGTATATTCGCCCCTGCCTCTGCCTCTGCCTCATCCCCACACACATCCTCTCCCCTGTCCCCTGGTGCTGATCGAGAGCTGTCACTATGGCTGTAGGGAGACTTTTCTTTTACTGTTTATCTATATTGTACACCTTCTATGTTGTTTTTTTTTCATTAATGCCTTTAAGTCTCTATCTACAGGCTCTTTCGACTTCTGAAGTTTCTGCCTGATATCTGGGCTAGATTGCTAGATGAACATCAGGGAAACTAACTGCTGCTTTCCCATATCCGACGAGGGATCTAGGATGGTGTATTTGTGCATTGCTGCTCACAGCCTGTCCACAAAGTCAGTGGGGGACTCATGCTGTCCCTGTTTAACATCATATATTCCGGACCAATGTATTGCTTTTGGAATGGCTTTTAAATTCAAATTGGACTAGTTCCTGGTATCTAGCTAACATTGCGCAGCTGCCTGCATCATTTGGGTCCCACAAAGTGTTTCTGTTTTAGTTTGAAAGACAGGTGTTTGCTAGGGAAAGCAGAAGCCTTTCTTTGGATTGAAAAATGTGATCCTTTTTTTTTACAGATTATTATGATTTTGAAATTAAGGGAGCTTTCAGGTAAAGATATGGGGATAGGAATAACAGTTATTTATTAATATAGCTAACAAGACAAACAAAACCCAACAGCAGCTATGAAATCAGGCACAAACAGAACAGCAACTCAGTCCCAGTGTTTTTTGGCTGCAGGCACCTTTTCCCTGAGCTGCAGTTCCCGGTGCTGGGGGCGGGCGGGTCCCGCAGAGTCGCAGGAGGGCTGGGGGTGATGGCAGAGCTGTCCCAGGGGGAGAGAGAGATGGAGAGAGAGCCCTCCACTCACGGTGTGGGTCCTGGTGCTCAGAAGAGTGCTGGATGGTGGCAGGATAAGGTGAGAAAAAAAACCAGCAGTGAGGATGGCTCCCGATGCTGGGATGGCAGGGATGGGACAGAGGTGGAGATTGTTTTCTTCGTCCGAACTTTGCAGGGGAAATGGGGCGAGACCCAGCCTTCCGTTTCCTCTTCTGGCTGTTTGAATCTTGTGGGGGTTTCCCTCCTCTCTCCCCTCCCCCTTGCCACCAGGGCCCAGTCAACAGGTATCTTGGCATGACAATGGGGAAAATTCCACAGAGGGAAAAGGGAAAGAACCAACCCCCAACAGTTTCCAATAGGAAACAACTGGTCCACTGCACCTTGTAAGGCTCCACTTGCAATTTTTCCTGCACATGTACATTGGCTGTCTTTATCATCAACACTTTTTCTGGTTTTGTTTGCTCTGTCAACATGAAATCAGTATCACCTCAGTCTGGGTCTTGATTTTTGACTATCAACTCCAATCATTTTGGTACTTTGCCAGGATTTTCTCTATAATTTTTAACTTTTTCCTGCCAGCTGCTCAGGTCACTAGTAGAAAAGGGGATGTTCACCTGCACAGCTTCTCCTGTGGGACACACTACTTGCCTTAAGGGGGTGACTAAAGGCAAAGCTTTCTTGGTTTTATTCCTTGTAGGTGTTGACACAGGGGTCCCTGAACTTGTCCCCTCACCAGGATTATTCATCTCATTCTCACTACCATTTGGGTTTAATTGAGCAGGAGGAGTGGTTGGATGGTGGGGAGTGTGGAGCTGGCCTGGGGTAACTCGGCTGTAAGTCTTGGACATCTGTAACACTGTAGTCCGTGTGCTTTTTTGCCAATTTCAAACATCTCTGGCCTATACCACATGCTGAACAACATCTCTTTATTTTCCACCTCTAATCTATTTCCAAAGTTAGGACCAAAGGGTGCTGTTAGGCCAAATCAAAGCCACATTCTTCCTGCCACTCAGGTTTATTCATCAGTCTGCATATATCACTTGATCCCATTTTTCTTCTTTTCTTCTAAATAACATCAACTGTAGCAGTGTTTGAAAATTTAAAGTCCCATTAGAGGGTCACTTTTCACCACTTTCCAGTTTATACAAAGGCTATCTTTGTTTACAGTATTGAATCAGATTACATTTTTTCAAAGAAATTACTTTCTAGGATTCCTCCCAAATCTTTCTAACGTGCTAAAATACATTCTAATGGAGTCTTTTTAAATAACATATTTAGTTATTGTGGTATTAATTCTTAATGTTATCTAAATGTCCAAACTTATCAGTATGCATTAGTAGTTCTTCTATGTTCATTATCTTTATTCCCTGTATTATACACTGAACACACAATGGGTGTTCCTGAGTCATTCAGCACCAATCTTCTTTTTTTATAGTACTAATAAGCAATGTAAAATAAAGAATTGCAACTTCCACACAATCTACACAGAATTGGGGTGTGACAGGACATAAAAGGAGTTTCTTAAAACACCTCCCAAAGTAATACTCAGGAGTACATGCTGATGTCAACCTCAAGTTCCCAAGCCTTGGCTATTTACTTAGTGTCTAAAACCTCGTGGGACTGTTTGATGCTGTTCAAACACTTCTCAAACTCAGATGGGCTTGGTGCTGTGCCCGTTTCCCTGGGGAACCTGTCCCAGTGCCTGACCATGCTGTGGGTGAGAAACCTTTTCCTGATACTCAGACAAAACCTGCCCTGACCTAGCTCCGTGCCCTTTTCTCAAGTCCTGTCACTGGTCACAACAGTGAAGAGATCTGCACCTGCCCCTCTGATTCCCCTCAGGAGGATGCTGAAGACCACAATGACTCCCTTTAGTCTCCTCTGCTCCAGGCTGAACAGACTAGGTGACCTCAGCTGCACCCAGGGCTTCCCCTCCAGACCCTTCCCCATCGTTGCAGCCCTCCTTTGCATTCTGTCTACTGGCTTAACATCTTTTTATATTGTGGTGCCCAAAACTGCTTCCAGCACTTGTCTCGGCTGCTCCTTCAGGCTGCAGGCACCGCAATCAGAGACACAGAACAGCTTCTCCACCCACAGTTATCCCTGTCCTCTGTACTTCCCCATGTGTGTGCCTTGATGTTCACTAGGGAAATTCCCTGTTTGTGGCCGTCCATTGTTGTTCTCAGTAGGGACACAGCTGTGTTTGGACATGAGCTGCCCCAGCCAGACTCAGCAACTGCAGTGTAGAATGTCAGGCTGGGCAGAGTCTTTCTTTTCTAGAATGCAAGAAAGACACAAAAGCACAAGGAACCATGACAGCGTCTGTGTACAATCTAATCAACCTGCAAAACTCAGCAACTGATTGTGTTCTGGTGCTCTTGCTAAGCCCTGCCATTAAAAGTATCATTCCAGGAAGGAGCAACATCATCTGACCAGACACAGAGTTGCCAGCGGTTGGTCCAGGTGCTCCTGCCAACAGCCCCTGTAGGAAGGAGCATGGCTCCCAGTGAACCTGGGCTTTGGCTCCCTCTGGCACAGAAGCCCCCCAGGGCACAGAACTCTGGGTCAGGAGCCGGGCACCAGCGCTGCAAGGGCTCGGAGGGTGTCAGGTCTGCTTGGGCAGGGACTCTGCCACAACTGCTGATTTCAGTGCTGGCTGGGCCCAAGGGGTCAGAGCAGCATTCATGCCCCGGCCCACACCTTCCTTGTCTGTGTCACACTCGCAGGTTTAGGATGGCCACCAGGCAGGATGTGTCCCAAGGAGGCCGAGCCAGCTTCTCTGGAAGGCCCCGTGCCCTTCCCGCTGCAGCTGCGTTGGCAGCCCTGGGGGATCCTTCTGCTGCCCTGAGCCCGCAGAGCAGGGCAGCATTTGCTGAGGGCTTGAGCCATTCCTAAAGATCCTGTTGGGCTGTCTTAGACATTTGGGGCTAGGGATGCATTCCACCCTGGGCCACTTTGGGTGGGCTGGGGGCAGCCCCAGGGCAGGTGGCAGTGAGTGCAAGGGCCCTTTGTGACATGGTGCAGCATGGTCACCATGGCATGGAGCAGGACAGGGTGTCAAAGGACCCTTTGTGACATGTGGTGACATAGGAGCTGGCGGTGACAAGGCCACGCCACAGTGCTCGGAGCACGCGACGGGACAGGACGTGCCACAGCGGTGCTGTGAGGAGCCCCCGCACAGCCCGCTCGTTCGTCTCTGACCCGGAGCTTTTCCGAAGTGCTATTCCTGCAGGTGACCTCGAGGCCAGACCATAGGATTTGGTGACCCGTGGTCTGCCTTAGGCTTCTCTTTTGCAGGTGCCCTTGAGGATTTGTTGACTCGGAGCTTTGCTGAAGCATCTCTCTGAAGGTTCCCTTCAGGCCAGACTGTGCCATGGCAGGCAGATTCTTCAACCTCTTCAAAGTCTTCAGAGGGAAAAAAAAGAAAGGCTCTGAAGCTGTCCCAGCTCAAGAGCCTGAAGAGGCACAGCCATTCCAGCTAGTGCAGGATGGTGAGTGACAGAGCTGGGCAACAGGGCTATTGGCTGCTGCCGGTTTGGCCCCCTCCCCATCCCATCCCATCCCATCCCATCCCATCCCATCCCATCCCATCCCATCCCATCCCATCCCATCCCATCCCATCCCATCCCATCCCATCCCATCCCATCCCATCCCCTGGCGACATGCTCAGGGACAGGACAGAAGAGGGGTCAGCCAGACATCCCGCAGCAGCCGTGCTCCATCCCCTGGGGCATCCCGGGGCTTTCCCTGCCTGGGGAGTGCAGGGCTGGGCTGTGTTCTCCAGCCTTTCCTGCAGCCCCTCAGCTCTGGCTGTGCTCGCTCTTTGCCAGGTGCAGCCATGGACTGGACACAAGAGCAGAAACCCACCCATGGCCGCTTTCGCAGAACCCTGAAGGTACCTGCAGCCATCCCACCTGGGCTGGGCCTGCTGTCACTGCTACGCCAAGCACAGCGCTTGGAGCATGCTGTGGAACTTGCCTCTCTGCCCTGTCCTTTGTTCTCCTGCAGATGTTCACAAAATTCACGTGCATTCGACGTAGGAAGACCAGCACCACACTACCTGGAGGCACAACCAAGCTTAACTCCAGGCCGACCAAGTTCCAGGCTAATCCCAATGTCAGCCCAGACTCCACTGTGCGCTCAGAAAACTCTGACGCTTCAATGAATAATGACAGTGCAAGGGCTGTTCTCATGGGAATGACTGAGGGCATCATGAACACTGACACCAGAATGTCTCACGACATTGCAAATACTGACACCATGCCCCCTCCCACTGTGATTCATGCTCCCACTATGGATTTTTTCGAGGACAGAGGTTTTTCTTCTCAGCAGCAGGTAAGCAGCCTGGGGACAGGGCTGGAAGGTGCCAGGATCATGTGGCCCCTGAAGACACAGCCACTGTCTCCCCTGAGACTCTGAAGCCATTATAGTGTGGTGGGAAGGGAAGCTGTGGAGTTGCTCCCTTGGACAGCACTCCAAGTCTTCCCCATGTCTCCTCCAGGTGCCAGCCATGGTGAAAAGCATTCACCAGAGACTGACATCCCGTGTCACTGTGGATACCAGGGTGCAAATTGCCATCCTGAGGCTGGCTGAAGAACACCCTGTTGATGTGGTGCTGACCCTCCTGCGCTGTGCCCCAACTTGTGACAGGTACAGGGCCCACGTGCCTTGAGAGCTCAGGGCTCCCCAGCATTTAGGGCCCATTGCCCTGTACAGCCTGTCCAATGGGGTCTGCCAGACAGGCACAGAGCTCCAGGACCCTCAGGCCCCTCTGTTTCCTGAGCTTGCTGCCATTGCCATGCTCTCTCCCTGCCCCTCAGGGCACCGTGGCTCTGTCACCTGGGCCCCACAGCTGCACAGGGCATGGTACTGTGACTGAGACCCCCCCCTGACACAGAGCTTCAATCCCACAGAGCTGCTGCAATGATGTGGAGAACCATAGGCTCATTGGGACCAACTGTGGAGAAGGTGCTGCCAACACTGCTGTGTGTGATGGAAGATTGGCCTCTGCACAGCATGTTCACCTCAGATGGGGATAACACAGATGTTTTTGCCCTGGCTGTGAGTTTCTGGAACTGGCCTCTGCTCACTCCCAGGTCACCTCTCCAGCAGCTCTCCATCCTCTCTGTGCCTCAGGCACCGGGCTGAAACCTGGGCTAGGGACAGGCTCAGAGGGCACCAGACCTGGTGCTCCTCCAGCGTCTCCCCTTGGGCCCTGCCCCATGGACACCTCAGCACTGAGCGCTGTCTCGGGCTGCTTCTTTTGCAGGCAACTGTGGTGCTGTGGGTGATTGTCCAGGTGCCTGAGTGCCAGGAGGCGATGATCCTTTACTCCTCCCGCCTGTTTGTGGCTCTGCTCTTTCATGTTGTCATCACCACGCTGCAGATGCCACCAGAGGAATTCTCTAACTTCTGGAGAGCATGCCGGGAGGAACATCGCCTTCCCAGCAAGCCCAACAGGTCCCAGTCCCATTCCTCCTGTCCTTCCCATGCCCTTGTGGCCAGCGCCAGTGCTCCCAGTGTGACCTGGACTTTGCTCTGCACACAGATTTGCAGTGCAGGCCATGAAGGCTCTGCTCTGCCGACTGCAGTGTGAAGATGTGGTGATGGCCATGGAGCGCAAGTGTGGCTGGCACACACTGCTGTGTGCTGACACCCAGCACTATGCCGTGGGTCTGCTGGCCAGGTGAGATCCCCTGCTCCCCACTGCCCCCGGCATTTGTGCTCTGTGCTCGGGGTGCCCCACACAGTCCCTGTGGTCATGGGCCACAGGGCCTTGTCACCGAGGGATGGCCAAGCAGACTGGGGAAGGCTGGGAGAGGAGGTGCCCAGAAGGGGCAGCATTGCCTCCAGGGATTCTGTGGAAAGACTGGACCCCTGGGAGTTAGTCCTGGGAGATTATTGTCCCGTCCACCCACCTCAGTGTCTTGGTGCCTCTTTCCTCCGGCCAGGGAGATGAGCCATGTCTTGACCCCTTTGTGTTCCCGCATTGCCCTCCACCTGCTCCGGCTGCTCAGCACACAGGAGCCACCCTGGGATCTGCCCTTCCTGGCATTCCTTGTGGAGGTGAGCCTGATGGCCAGTGCTTCCCTGAGCTGCCTCCCAGCTCTCTGCCCTCTTGCAGCCACAGCTGCCTGGGACGATGCCTGTGCCCTGTGATGCTGTCTGGGCCCAGCCCTGTGCAGTTCCAGCCTCCTGCCAGCCCAGTCCCCTGTCAGTGCCCTGTGCCTTTCAGGTTCTGAAATGCCTGGAATTGACTAAATGCGGTGGCAGTGTCCTGAAGGTCATGTCAAGGTATCTACAGAGCAGCTACAGGGAGAGGCGCCGCCTGGCGCTCAGAGGCCTTGTGGAACTCAGCAAGGATCCCTTGATGGTGAGAAGGGGGCAGAGGCTAGAGCTGCATTCTGAAAAGCAGCCCCTTGGGCTGGCTGGGCTTCAGGAACTGAGGCAGATTCTCCCAGCTCTCCTGCCTCACCTCCCTGAGTTCTTTGGGACAGGCCTTTGGCCTCTAAATCCTGTGGCAGCAGAGAGTTGTTGCCGTGCCAGGGCAGTGTTGATGCTGCAGCCGTTCACGGCGTCCCAACACAGCCTTGTGTTCCACACAGGCCAGAAGAATGTGCAGTCTGTCTCCAAGCCTCCTGGAGCTGCTGAGTGATGCAGATGGGGAGGTAGTTGGCATGACTCTCCGTGTGTTCAGGAATTTGCTCCAGAACAAAGACATCCTCGTATCCAGCACCACCGCCCCAAAGCTGGCAAAGGCACTCTTGCAGCTCTTTGACCACGTAAGGTTCTGTGTCCCAAGCCACAGGCATTGGATGCTCACCCCAGAAATATTTTAATTTCTGCATTTTTATGCCTTTGCCTTGGTAGGCCTGGAGTAATTGCTGCTTAGGTCTTTTACTTTCCTCTAGGACAACAGCCATGTGCAGCTGCTCTCCATTGACTTCTTCCGTAAGGTGATGGAATTGGTAGCGGATGAGGGAAAAAAGGCCCTGAAGATAATGGTGAACAAGAGCCTGTACCCACTTCTAATCTACTGCCATGAAGAGAACCAGCACGTGGCAGAGGTGAGGAATCGTGGGCTCCTGGTATGCCCCTGGCAGGACCTCAGCTGCCTCCTACCCTGACACCTTCTGGGCTGGAGCCTCCTCCAGGCCTCGGCACAGGGATGTGGATCCTGTGGTCTGAACTGTGGTGCCACCTCCACATCTCTGCTGCTCTCCAGGCCTCTCGGGAAACACTGGTTTATGCAGCCAAATTCCTGAAAAGGAGAAATCTTGAGAAGTTGCTGAAGAAGGAGCAGCCGTTGAAGATTGCCGAGTGCCTGGTAAGGACAGCCTGGAAGCTCCAGGCTCAGGCTGGAGAAGCCCCCTGAGCGCGGTGCTCACTGTGTGGGGCTGGCAGCTGTGGCCGCGCCCAGTGCTGCACCCAGGGGCCTCACGGGCTCTTCTCCAGGCTCCTGCGGCCCCAAGCCGGGTGCCAACGGAGCCCTGGCCCAGCGGGGCTGTGGGGAAGGGCGGCACCACGGCTCCCCGGGCAGCACCCGGCCTGCAGCCACCTGCAGAGCCCAGTGCCAGCGGCTGCTGCCGGCACCTCAGGGCAGTGACTGCCAAAGGGACAGAGCCCGGGGTCCCAGCCCTTCCTTCCCTTCCCTCCCACCGCTCTCTCCAGCTAGCACAGGACAGGAGCCAAGCGGCTGAGCTCCTGCGCCAGGCGCTGCCATATCTGCAGAGCCCCCAGGAACCCCTGCGAGAGGCGGCCATCAGGTTCATCGGTGAGCCACCAGCCAGGGGTCCCTCCCCACCCCGCCCAGCCCAGCTTGTCCCCAGCCCCGGCTGCTGCCCCGGCAGCGCCATCTGGGCCCGGCACCGTGGAGCCCCGGTTGCCCTCGGAGCTTCTGCCTCCCTCTCGCAGCCGTGCCCTTGGGCATCAGGATGCTGCGAGGGCCCGGGCTGAGCCCTGCCGGTCCAGGAGGGCGAGTGGCCACAGGGCTGGCAGTGCCGCTGGCAGGGAGCTGTGCTGCAGGGGGCAGCCCTTGACAGGCTCTGTGTTCCCAGGGATGGCCGGACAGTACCTGAGGGGGCAGGAGGAAGAGCTTCAGGTGCTCAGTGAGGGTGAGTGAGGGCAGAGCACACAGAGATTTTGGGGATGTGGGTGGGGGGATTTATGGTCAGCACCTTGAAGCAGATCTCATTGGCCCCTCCTCTTTTCTGCCCATGGCACGAGCTGTCTGGGATAGCCCTGGCAGGAAGATCTCCTTGTATTCCCATAGATCCGGCTTCTGACCATGGCTCTGTTGCTCCCTCTTCCAGCCCTTGAAGCCCTGAGGAGGGATGACAGCCCTTCCCAGACAAACATGGTTGTTCAAGAGCTATTCAAAGTAAGAGCATCAGAACCATGCTCATCAGCTGGCTCAGAAGAACCAGCGTCCCTTTAAGACCTCCAGATGCCATGGAAGATGAGCCTGCCTTGAGACCAGAAGGAGCTCTAGGAACAGCTGAAGATTGCCACAGCTGAACCTGTGGGAAGCTCTGATAGCTTCAGCCCTCTCCCTCCAGCTTTCAGACACTGCCCATCCTCTCTTCTTCCCTCCACTATTCTTCCCTTATGACTGCTCCCTCCCTCCAGCTCTTAGACTTTCCCCATTTGTTTTTAATCTTCCATGCCATTCCTCCCTTTTGACTGCTCCCTCACTCCAGCCCTCATAGCCTGTCCATCCCCCTTTTTCCCTTCCCAGCTCATCCCTTTGCTTCACCTTCCATTAATAAAAAGTTTGGCTTCTTCACTTTGCCTGCATCTCTGTGGAGCTGAAGCACTACCAATCCAGAGCCCTAGGACACACAGGCCCCTCCAGCTGTTTCTCTTCCGTGCCGTGTTTTGTGCAGAGACGCAGAGAAATGAGGGCAGATCGGGCTGGAAAGGTCTCTCTGCTGAAGGACAAGTTCCACAACACTGTGGAGTTAAAGGTCTTGCTGAGCACCCTGAAGCCCCTGGGTTTTAGAAGAGCCACTGCACCTGAGTATGCTCTGAACCCAGCTGGGAGGGATTCCATGGCAAGCATCCACAGAGGGCAAAGGAGCCTGGAATGCTGCAAGGTTTCAAGGATACCTTCCTGAAAGCACAGAGTGCTCCATCCTTGCACAGGCTCAGCAAGAGGGAAGAACCAGAGAGAGTCAGGGCTTAACAGGGAGCTTTGGGTGTGCCACAGAGCAGATGAAGCAGCAGCGCAGTGCCTGAGACCCGGACGTGTGACCACACCAGTGTCCGGAGCGCTGTAAGGCAGAGCCAGGATCCTGGGTGCGCTTCTGGTCCCCACAAGTGAGGGATCGCAGCCCCTGCCTCAGAGCCAGTCTGAAAGCCAAGCAAGTGGGACCAGAGGGAGGGCACTCTTCCAGTGTCTATTGGGCATGGCGGCAAAACAGCCAAGAAAGGTGTGGGCCGGGGCATGAATGCTGCTCTGACCCCTTGGGCCCGGCCAGCACTGAAATCAGCAGTTGTGGCAGAGTCCCTGCCCAAGCAGACCTGACACCCTCTAAGCCCTGGCAGCGCTGGTACCCAGCTCCTTCCCCAGAGACCTGTGGCCCAGGGGGCTTATATGCCAGAGGGAGCCAAAGCCCAGGTTCACTGGGGGCTGTGCTCTTTCCTGGAATTATTTTTTTCCATAGAAGGGAGTCACAGTAGCTGAATGTCTATAGGACAAAGAGAGCATACAGAAACACTGTCATGGTTCCTTGGGCTTTTCTGCATATTTTTCAAGCATTCTGAATAAAAAAAGCCCAGCATTTATTTAGTGCAGCATTTTCTTTATGTCCAGCTGAGGCCAGAAGCTGATGTGCAGTGTATTTGCGAAGTGCAGATGATAACTCTGGGAGGAGAAGCTGTTCTGTGTCCCGCCATATTGTGCCAGCACTCTGAGGGAGCAGCCACGGGAAGTGGGGGAAGCAGACATGCTCTTTTTGCGTTCATTCTGGTGCACAGTCTGGTGCTGGTTGCGTGGAATCCAGAGCCACTTGGGCACCACCAACCTGGCTGCCCCGCTTGAGGGGACACCCTTGCCCTCTCCCTGGTGCCAGCAGCTCTGCAGGCCCAGAGCTCTGTGGCAGGGGGCCCGTGGTGACAGCATAGTGGCCTAAGAAGCCACAAGGGCCTAGGCAGACCACCCACTCTGCCTTTGCCCCTTAGTGGCAGCATCCTGGCAACAGCCCCTGGAGGGCCCCTCTTGCCCTCCTTACCCAAATACTGGGCACTGGGCAGTCAGGGCTCAGGCTCTACTTCCCCTGGCCAAGAGGCCGTGGGAGGAAAATTTTGGGGTAGGCTCTGTCCCTTTCCCAGGCACTCACCGCATCACAGGAGCCTAGAGAAGAGCCCCTGCAGCACAGGGAGGGGAGCAGCATGCCAGGTGCACAGGCTGGTGCCAGGTGGTGTGGCACTGGATGCAGACTGACTCCAGAATTCAGACCTTACAGACCATGGTTTCACAATTCCATTCACACATTTTCAAGACCACCGATCTCTAGAGCTACAGGCAGTCACAGAGCAGGTTTTATATAGGAAAGGATTGAACAAAAGCACAGTTTTCACAAAATAATATGGGAAAAATAATTTCTAGAACGGAACCTTATCTTAAGAATTTATGATGCAAGCTGACTGCCAGATGGATCAGTGAAAGCCTGGCTCTTTTATAAACTTTTTAGCAGGAAAACAGATGTATTTCCCCCTGTAAACAAATACCACTGCTATTGTTAGTGCTGGATCCCCCAGGGTGATGTCATGCACAGCATACAGTACAGTTGGGTTGTGAGATGCAGGGAGAAAAAACCAGCAAGCTTTGTGAAGGTATCATAATTATGTCAAGCTAGCAGAGAGTATTGAAAGGGCATGAACATGATGAAGGAACAAGAGGGGAAGATGTATGAGGAACATCTGAGGTCAACTGGCTGGTTCAGCTTGGAGAAGAGGAGAGAGAAGGAAGAGATCTCAGCATGGCCTGCATCTTCATTCTGAAGGACAGTTCCAATCGCTGCTCGCTGTGACCAGGGACAGCACCCGAGGGAGCGGCTGGAGCTCTGCCAGGGTAGGATCAGGCTGGAGATCAGGAAAAGGTTCTTCCCCCACAGGGTGCTGGGCACTGCCCAGGTTCCCCAAGGAATGGGCACAGCCCCGAGGCTGCCAGAGCTCCGGGAGGGTTTGGATGCTGCTCTCAGGGATGCACAGGCTGGGAGTGTTGGGGTGTCTGTGCAGGGACAGATTTTGGAGCCCATGATCCTTGTGGGTCCTTTCCACTCTGGAGAGTCTATGAGTCCATGATTCCTTGAGACTGAGAACAAAGACTGATACACAATGCTTTGCCATGTAAATAAATGCCATTTTCAGTGCCTTCAGCTGGCTGTGCCCTCAGTTATAACAAAAAAATGGACAAAATTCAGCTGCAATTTTAGACAGAAAGCACAAAGAGCCACATCACCATATTAAGCATCCTTCTATTTAAAGATTCCAACAATCTCTTGTCCATTTCCAAATACAAACATCAGCAAACACCTGTAGGAAAAGCCAAATGAATTCCGACATTCCCAGGATACAAATTATGACTAAAGACACCTATCAAGGATTGCAAACAAGACCTTTGGAAACACTTCTAGATTAATTCATGTGTCTCACATGCAGGGCTGTAATAGCTGAACTTCTGCATTGCTGCACAGTTCCAGGTAGAGTGGGAAGAAGTCCACAGTATTCCTGTACATTCTGAAATAGGGATGCAGGCTTGGACCATAGTCTTTCCTGGGCAGGATGATGCTGAAATCCACTGCATTCTGGCACGCCAGCATTCCAGACCCCAGCAGGTCTGACAGACAGGCTGTGCAAGGAACAAGTGAGATCTGGCTACTACAGGATGGAATGGGAAGAGAGATGGATTCATTCAGATGAGCAATTAGTGCCTGAAGGAAATCCACGCACAGGCCCCTCTGTGTGTGAAATGGAAAAGCAAAGGGATTTTGGCAACAGCAGCAGAACTCCTGGAAATAGGAATGCTTTGCAACAACAGCTTACAAGGACTAATTGCTGCCACTGGACATTAGGGCAGATGAGAAGAAGAATTTGGGCAACACAGGAACCCTGTCAGGAGACAAGCAGTCATCTCCTGTTTCACCACAACCTTGCAAAAAGCAGAAAGGGCTGTTTGATGAACAAAAATTAAAATAGCAAGAAAACCCTACTGAGTCCTGCAGAGACAGTGACATTCTGGTGCCTCCATTAGCATCTGCTTGGGGGTTACTGCCAGCTCTGAGCAATTATTCTTCAAGAATTGGTACCTGTGTGAGAAACAGAAAGAATTAGAGAGTAGCGCTCCCAGCCCACCTCAAGGCTTTGCTTTCATCCTCACAACATCAGCTCAGGTGACTGGATACACCAGGGAAGGGTGTCCCTGCCCATGACAGAGGGTAGAACTTGAATGAACTTTAAGGTCTCTTCCTACCCAAACCATTTTGGTATTCTAGGATTCTTCTGAAGGCACTATCATCTATCATGAGAGGTCTCTTCCCACAAGCTCCATTATAAACTGCTGTCCCCTGTCTCAGCATATCTAATCACAGCCTGTTTACCAGCCACACTGCAGCTCCCTTTGATCTGAGCTGGAGCTGTTTGAGCAGCATTGGACTAAATGGCCTCCAGAATTCCACTATTCTACAGCCTAAATTTTAGGCATCCTAGAGTCCAATGCATCCTAGAACCAGCCCAGGAACTGGTGATCCTTGCAGATTTTATTAGGTTGCTGCAAGTCACTCATGAGTAAATGGAACTTATGTCAAGCTAACATTCAGTTCTCCCAGGAAAATGGTGAGCTGACTGGGAGAGATTTAAGTTCTCCTGGACAAAACCTCTCTGTGGAAGGAGCCAGGCCTTAATGTCCAGGCTGATCAAGTTGTTCCAGATTACCCCATTCAACAGTTACACCTCTTAACCTGCTGTCTGCCTCTAAAGATGGCAGTGTTCTCTGCATCCATCAGTATTTTGTCTGCCTTTCACATCCCACTGGTGCTTTTAGCTCCGAGGCAATTCTTCCTCAAAACTGGAGGCAAAAAAACAAGGCTTATGACCAGACCCTCAACTGGACTGGAGGCTTTGGGTCAGCTCTTCATACTGCAGCTTATTGTACAGGACATGAGAAGGCTACAGTGATCCAGCCTAATGCCCCACTTTGATAGTAGAAAAATAAACTGCATTCCTGTCCTCACTACTGTCATTTCTGTTTGGGTTGTCTGCCCTTCAGAGATAAAAGGTACCAAGTGTAAAGGGATCCAGCACAACAGCTCCTCATTTTCTAGAGGGCCTCCAACACAAAGACAACTAAAATAACCATGGGTTAGTCAGTTTTTCAAAGTCAAGCAAGTAAGACAAGATAGAAACCCCAGTTGGAAAATTTTATTTTTCAGAACGGAAAACACAAACAAGGAAGAGAATTCAGGTCTCCCTTCTTTCCCATTCAATATCAATATGAATTCTAGCATCAGCAATTAACACTAACTCTTCTTTCAAAGACACAATTTAACACCACAAATGCTGATAATTTTTCAAGGCAGAGAATGGATTTAAAGAGGGCTTACCCTGCTCCAGTAGCTGCTCTTAGATTTCAGCTGCACTCATTTAAATTTACTGGAAATCTCTTTCAGAAGGCCTTTCAAATCAGAGAGCTTAAAAAAAAAAAGTTATTTCTTTTAAAGTTCATCTAGCTGAAGAAAAGCAATGTTAATGACTGATGTAAGTAATGAGCAACTGCCTCTTCAAAGATTACACCAAATGCAAGAGTACTTGAAAGGACACTCCCAATTACAGTGTTCATCAGGGCAATTAATGCAGCAAGCCCTGATGCCTCTGCATTTCAGCAAGTTAAACAGCAGTTACCAGAAGAAATGGGTATCTATTTTCAGGAGAGAATTAAAGTTAACATATCTCCTTTCAGTTTCAAGAGCAGCATCACTAGCCATAGACTTGTTCACCATTTCCCTTTCAGTCTGGGAAACAAGCTATTATTTTGCAATCTAAGTCATTTGACAGCAACCAAAATACTCTACTCTGAAGTATATGTGGGTCTTTTCACCTGTGAGAGTCTCAGAAGTCCGTTCTTCATACCAAAGCACTGGTATGAAGATTCCTTGCTTCAGAGGGCAAATATTTAATTCAATCAAGCCTCAGAAAATACCTACTTTGAAGGTTTTTTCAGCATCACAGGCATAAAAAGATGACTTTATGGCAATTCTCATTATGTGCTCTTTGGTAGACCAGTAGCTTTATATTGATTCACTATTCCATGCCTACAGCACCAGAAGCTAAACTTGACAGACACCTTTGGGAAAGGGGACAATTCAAGTGTATGACACCCCTTCTTCCCACTGGTGTTTTATGGGCCTGTTACACAGCTGAATATTGCAGTCTTACTCTAAGATGGAAATCACTTTAAATCTACTCCATCCCATAAGGAACACTGAGAAACACTCCTTCATTGCAAAGCAAGTGTCTTTCTGTTTCATTTTCCAGCATAATACAAAGCTCTTGTGGCTTGGAACAGACCTTACAGCTCATTGTGTTCCACCCCTGCTGTGGGCAGGGACACAGGCTGCTCCAAGCCTCAATGTCCAACCTCCCTTTGGACATTTCCAGGGATCCAGGGGCAGCCACAGCTTTTCTGGGCACCCTGTGCCAGGGCCTCCCTACCCTCACAGCCAAGAATTTCTTCCCATTATCCCATCTAACCCTACTCTCAGTTCAAACCCATTCCCTCTTGTCCTAATCATTACACACCCAACATTCCTATCTATGGAATGAAAGCAGCATGGAAAAAAGCCAAATTAAAATGGGGTCCTGGTGACTGTGACAAAGACTGCACATGACTCTGGCAGGCTCACTTTCCTTGCCATGGCACACCCCTTGCTTCACTAGAGAGAATCACATTCCCCAGAGCAATCTGGGACAGAAGTACCTTTGCATCCAGTTGTCTAAATCGATGCACCATCCTAGAAGCAGAAGGAGAACACGGAGCAAAGGGATCAGTCTGGATACTAAGGAACACTTAGCTAATTACTACACCCCAATTCCCCCCAGTGTTCCATCCTCCCCAGGAGGCAGGGCTGCATGTGACTGGCATAATTTTTAGTACAAGTAAATGAATTAACACGGGAATTACTATTAGTAGGATGTTATTCCATTTTTATTCTCAAGACACTTTTGCTTCCAGTACCAAGGAGATGTTTTTGGTATTTGGTTGGCTTCTTATACAGCACTGCCTGTCTCTGGGTAGTCTTACCCTAAACACTTATTTGTGGACAGCAATGTTCATGCCCATGGATATAGAAGGGTCTGGTTTTTCTTGCCCATCCCTAGCAGCTCTCTCTGATTAAGGGAAATACTCAAGCTGCCAGAAGTTGGCGAAGTTAAGCAATCACACAGAGCAGGTTTTGCTCTCCAGCAATGTTCTGTCTTCTTGCTTTCTTCCTGTTTCTTTTCTCTTATACTATTACTCTGAAAACAGGGAGACAGATCCCAAAGATCATGTTTATATGAGCTGGCAGTCAAAGAAACTTCCAAGTCTGAGTCTCCCAGCTTCAGACACCAGGAGTCCAAAGAGCCTCTTCCCCTCCTCAGAGGTCTTCCCCACTCCTACTACTACCTACAGATCTCCATCTGGATTACTGCTGTGGGAATGTCTGATATTCCATTCCTAATGGTAAACATTCTCTGCTAACTGTATAATCATAGAAATATTTGGGTTGGAAAAGATGGAATCTATCTGCTCCCCCAGCACTGCCAATTCTATCACTAACTCATGTCCCCAAGTGTGACATCCACACAGCTTTTAAATTCCCACCCCAAGATGGGGGTGCCACCACTGCCTTGGACAGCCTGTTCCAGAGCTGGACAACCCTTTCCATAAAGAACTTTTTACTGATATCCAACCCAAACTAATGCTACAAGAAGAGTCAGCTATGGCACTGGCTCCCATGATGAGATCTCAAAACACCACAGGAAGACATTTTCCTCTCTGCAGCAAACAAAAAAGCACATTTATGCTGAGTTTATTTACTTACTCATTAGTTTGCAAACATTTAGAGCTGTTGAAAATTTGCCTTCACTAGAATTGTTCAAGAGAAAATGAGGAGAATGAAGGCAAAGATGGGCAGACTTACTCTTCCGATGAATCGTTTGCTTTTGTATTGATTTTGACGAGGTAATTTTCCTTCATGACAGCTTCCCATGCCAGTATTTCATTGTCCTCATTTCTTGAGCCTGAGAAATGCATTTGAAGAAAAAATACTTAATGTGTCTTTCCAAAGCCAAGATGCTGGGTCAGTGTGTGCATTCAGAGATTAATGATTCCCTTCTCCACATCCTGAGTACTCACAGCCCCACTGCCCACCTGTGACTCAACTCTGACAGATATGACACTAATGCCTTTCACTGAATGCTCCTGGCAACCAGAGTCACTTAAAAATACAAAATATGAGCAAACAAAAACCAAAAACCTCCAAACAGACACACAAGAAAACCCCCCAACCTTACAAGCTCCAAAAGTCTTTCTTGACTTTTTTGAGTCTTGGTTAACAAAGGTGCCTCTGCTTCAACAGGTATAGGATATTCCAGCAAGTTCCCATCTGGGTTTGAGCTTTCCACTTGTTTCTACACCATATTGGATCATGAAGAGTAACACTTTTAAAGAACCACAATGTATGATTTTTCATTGAACTAAAGCACACCAGAATGATGAATAATTGTCTTCTCTAAGCAGCATTTCATGGCGGTGCTGTAAATTCAAGAGTTAATACAGAGGGACCCACTTTGAGGCATCAAAGTCCTCTCCAGGGTAATATTTCAGCATTTTATGCTGTTCCAAGAGGACAACATAAACCAGAGAGGTTCAAATAAAAAAAAAAAAAATTAACTGAGAAAAAAGAAGCCCAGAGCTGGCAAATGACCAAAGATCCCTTTCTTCCACCCAGCGCTCCTCTGACCTCACGCAGCCCTCAGCTGTTCTCCCACATTCCAACAAACATTTAAGCACCCAAATCCCAACCATTTCCCTAAGAGTTAAATGGGGAGGGTAGGATTTTACTACAGCTAATTCATCAACATGCTTCCTCCATGCAGTTCTCAGTTCTATTATCAGCAAAACCACAATTATTTTCTGGTTCTAATTAACCCTCCCATTCTTTCAGCACTGCAACATCAACGGTATCATTTGAGCAGGAATATCTGCTTTCAAATAGTTTCCACAGAAAGGAATCCACACAGTGTATTTGGAGAGCCAAAATTATTTAGTGCTAAGCAATTTTATAATACCCCAAAGCAGGTTCTTCCTCCTAAACTGGTAACAAATGCAGCTTCTGCTGCAGGGCAACAAGCAGGTTGCTGCTGGATGGAAACAAGCCCATCAATTTACTCAACTTATGCTCTCTCCCAGCTGAGAACACACTGCATTTGCTGGAAGCTTGTTAAAACAATTTCTATCTGTGTCCTCTGACAGGGAAATTAAAGGGGAAATAGCTTGAGAACTGACATGCCACATTTTTGAGGTGGTTTGCTCATTTGGCTATATCCAGAGGGCCAGGAAATTGTTTATTCTCTCTCAGTCACTCCTCAGCAAGCAGAATGAATTACAAAAAGCCAAACCCACAACTTTGCAAAGCTGGGAAACAGCACGGGCAGTCTTAAAGAGTTAGATTTAATCCAAAGTCTTAATTGATTTACACACACAAGGCAATTCTACACTGAAACAGCTTCCACAAGAGAGCACTGAATAAATCTCACTTGAAAACTTGAATCTTACTGAAGAGATTTCCAGCAGCACAGTGGATTTGCATGACAGAGGTCTTGGAAATTTCCCATCACAGCACAAAATGCCTGGAATAAGCACAGGATGCCATGCAGGAACTGCAATGCACCAGCTGCAGAGATGACTTTTGGGCAACAAGGAAAAATTCAACTCACAACAAATCGACAGCTCTTTGCTTTCTTTCTTACAACAGCACTTGAAGCATTTCCTCATCACCATGAATATGTAAGCAAAGATGACAAAGGGGAAGGGGATGGTCAGGCGACTGCAGTATTCCTGGACCAGGAAGAAACGCTGGAACTTCCATACCTGATCATTGTTTTCTTGCACTGATCCAACAGTGTAACTAATGGGAATGACAGAACACACTCAGGATTAGTTATTCTCCAAAGAGCCGCATCAGAGCCAAGTACAGAACACTCCTCTTCTGTTCCAGGGCATGATTTTATAGTCACAGAATCCCAGAGTGGTTTGGCTTGGGAGTGAACTTCAAGTTCATCCCATTCCAATTCCCTGCCATGGGCAGGGACACCTTCCACTGTCCCAGGCTGCTCCAAGCCCCAGTGTCCAACCTGGCCTTGGACACTCCCAGGGATCCAAGGGCAGCCACAGCTTCTCTGGGCACCCTGTGCCAGGTCCTGCCCACCCTCCCAGGGAACAATTCCTTCCCAATATCCCATCCATCCCTGCCCTCTGGCAGTGGGAAGCCATTCCCTGTGTCCTGTCCCTCCATGCTTTGTCCCCAGTCCTTCTCCAGCCCTCCTGGAGCCCCCTTTAGGCCTGGGAAAGGGCTCTGAGCTCTCCCTGGAGCCTTCTGTTCTCCAGGTGAGCACCCCCAGCTCTCCCAGCCTGGCTGCAGAGCAGAGGGGCTCCAGCCCTTGGAGTATCTCCTCATTCCAGCAGCTCTATGTTCTTCTGATGTTAGGGGCCCCAGTCATTATGAAGGTGGTAATTTTTATTGACTAGGATATTTAGTTTGTTCTCCTTATTAGAGAATAATTTGCAAATGGGAGGAACTAAGACAATAGGGAAAAAAAAATCCCTTGAAGCTACAAATAAACTGGAGAAAATCTTAATAGGAAGAAAAATACTCCATGTACTTTTACTACCTCAGTTCTAAGCAATCTTCTTCTAACCTAGAAACATGAGAACAGGATGCTTCTTCACAACATACTGTGTCTTATTAATTGAGCAGATAACTCCTTTCTTACGAAAAAACCCCAAACCTAAAGCTCAAATACTTTCAAAAAATTTAAACGCTCCTGCAATTTTTTGAAGAGGTATTAAGGACACTCCAGGCACAGATCTAACCCACAGCACAAAGCACTGTATGAACCCAGCAAAGCAACAACCAGAGGAGGAAGCAGCTCCTAGGCTGCCTAACCTTTCAGAGTGACATTGAAGTGGCAGATAGATGCTCCTGAAATGCCTCTGCTGAGAGCCTAATGAACCTTTATATGAGATAAATGAAAACCTTCACTTGGTGGAAATTCTCCTTTTGTTTAAAAGATAAATATAACTGGCACAAACTAGAGGGTTTTTTACTGGTGTAACAGCACAAAATATAGCATTTACCATTAGATACTGTTCAAGTAAGTGTTCTAGCAAATATTAAAAGTTTTTAGGGTAGAGCTGGCTTACTGCTACACTATCCTTCATTATTGTGAGGTACTCACAGCCTTTCTAGGGAGTATGAGCATGCTTGCCTGTCCCCAGGCACAGATATGCTGTACCCGTTCTGGCTGCCTTGCCAAAATTAACATTTGATTGTCTTTAGAATACAGGTCAGCCTGGGGAGGAATTTTCAGAGCTAAGGGGAGAGCAGAACCTAAATCTGAGGCATTCTCTACCAAACATCTCATCTCAGGCCAGCAGGGTCTGGCAGTGTCATTCAGATGAGATATCCTCTTGAGCAGCACCAAGAACCCTGTCAATACTCCTGCTGCCAAAGCAACTTACTGCCAAGGTACCATAAAAACACAAAAATAAACCTAGTGGTCCTCAAGAATGGTGCCCAGAGGTTTTGACTACTCTTGTTGTGTTGTAAGTGAGCATAAAGCAGAAAAGGAGCAGGTCTGGGAATGGGAACAGCCACAGCACTAATCCAACTGCATTCCCAAGTGAGACATGAAGGCAACACATCCCCAAAGTCTGATCTGGCGGACTTCCCATGATTAAATCAACTCCATGTCAGAGCTTGCAGCAGAAGCAAAAAAGATTTCTGGAAGAAGCTAAGGAAGATGTTCCCTGCCCTTGTTGGTACAGAGGTGATGACACTTCAAGACAAGTCCTTTTGAATGTCCCAAGGGGATATGGTCCATTGCCTGCAGTCTAAGTCAGAACAATAAATGGCAGGTCCATCAAGGCAGTACCAGACCCATCCTCACCACGCAGCAGTTCAGCTTAGTAAAATCACAGTGTCCTGAAGAGTGATAGCAACTCATTTATTCACTCTAGCAAGATCACTGGGGCAGCAACTCGCATTTGCTAAGGCCCTGACCCAGCATCACCCCCTGTGTGACCCACAGGGGTTTGCACCACACCAGACAATGCTTAAGAGATGGAGACAAAGGACAGGCAACAATCCCTCACGAGAGCACTGCACCAGCTTCCCCCAGGCTGCTGTGACAGATGCAGAAGCAAGGGCTGGCTTCCTGCTGTTTTCCAGCACTCCACCCCCTTTCCCAGAGATATGTCAGTCCAGAGATGACCAGGAAGCCATCACTCCTTTGTTACGCACCCAAACATGGCCACGAGCAGGTTCACGAGGAGGATGTTGGTGGAGAGCATGTAAATGCACACAAGGGGAATGGTGATCCACTCTGGGAAACGTGGCTGGTTGTTGGCATCCAGCTCCACACACAAGGGCTTGGACTCATTCCCAGAAAAAGTGCAGTGGTCAAAGTTGTAGGTGGTACCTCAGAGGGCGAGAGGGAAGAGCAAACAGTGAGCTCCTCGTCCTGCTGGGCCCAGTCCCAGGTCCTGCCCTCATCCCTGTGGCCTCCTCCATCCCTGCCTCCCCATCAGACTTGGAGGAAAGGGGTCAGCACAGGGTTGGACAACCTCTAGAAGGACAGAGCCTTCCACCCACCCAGGAGAGATCTCCCCAGAAGCTAAATACCATCAATGTCATCAGGGTACTGGCCAAACATGGCCAGGTAGGGCTCATAGATGACTGAGCGGAAGATCCACTCCCAGCGGTGCTCATTCTTCCTCAGGATGCCTTGCCGGGCCACACCAAAGGCCACCATCCACACAGCAAAGAGGAAGAGGAAGAAGAAGACATCTATCATCTGACAAAGGACAATAGGCATCAGTCAGTGCCCTGCTACAGGTCTGTTGCAAGCCCCATGTGGGTGGCTTTTTTGCTCCTAATTTCATCAACGCACATGGTGATAATTGACCACTCCCATTCAGAGAACTTCCAAAATATTTATGCAACCATAAAAGCAAGGTGTGTTTCAGAATACAGGATATCCCCCTGGTATCAGACAGGTTCCACAAAAGCCAGAACCAAGTACAAGGACTGTGGTTCACCTCACCCCTTTGAGGTAAAAGCTTCTGGAATTGCCACTCTAGATGGCTTCCAACCAGCATTTAGAACCCAGACACTCTGGCTAATGGTTTCATTAATTTCTAGCACTGTGAGAGGCTCCTCACCACCCTCTTCCTCAGGTACTCGTGGGATGGATGCAATGGAGGACCAAAATCCTCCTCCTGTACCCTCTATCATCACTGTCTTGTTTAGGGAAATCTCATGGCAGCAACAGAAATACCACTGAAATATGAGGCATGGAAGACAAAAGCTACCAGCAAGCAAATTTGCTCTGCTTTTCTTCAGCCTGATCCTTATTCTTTCCCTTCACATAGAAAGATTCCCTGCTCTTAATTAGGTCCCATTTAAATCTTAATTCATCCTGTTTAGCAGATTTAACATGCTGCCATCATCAGAATGTGGTGAATTCACTCTTCAGGGGGAAGGAAAAAAGAAAAAAAAAGTGTCACATCATTTATTTAGACTCTCTTGAACAGCTGCCAGAATCTTACCATCCTCTGCAGCATAATAATTTTGGGTCCTAGATTCCTGCTAACTGTGAAAATATGGATGAGCCTCAGGGTAAAAACTATGTAGTCCAAACAGAAAATTACTCTCCCGGAATACCAAGAGCCTTCATCAGAGTGAAGCCTGATGGAGACAGCAAAAGAAAACAAAGAGAAGCCTTGGGTGAATCATGCAGAAATCAGGTAAAGACACACTGAAACATTGAAATGGAGAGTGGAAAGTGAGTAATTGGAAAGCAGAGCACAGCTACCCAGGGCCCCATGGCCTCCCCCACTGAATGGCAGCTGACAGAGATTGTTAATGCACACCTCATTTACACCTTTTCTTCCTGACATGCATCATCCCTGCACTTTTGTCTTATCCTTAGCAAAGAAATTTGTACCTGGAGCTACTCCCACAGCCCTCTGAAACCACCACAGTGCAACAGCTGCTCCACTGCACTGAGGCAACAAGGACTAAGTTACAGCTGACTAAACAATTGCTTTGGAAAGTGCTTTCCCATTACTTCTTTGCCAAGGTTTTTAACTCACCCCATGGTGTAGAACAGCTTCTGGGAGATAATGACATTGTTAGGCTGCTATAGGGACAATCACCATTCTATTAATTATAACACAAAGCCCAGGTGGTCATCCTAAATGATCACAATAACGGGAGCCACAGAAAATACTAAAGATCTTTTAAATTTTTTTTTTAAGTCAACACTTGTCAGTATTGTGGCCTTCATAAAGGGAATTGCATGAACACATAGCTCCAATATTTCATTACAGGTTATACTCAAAGCCCACCAAGGATGCAAAGCTGTAACACAGAGAGAAGAGAAGACACTACTCACCTGAACACAATCCCTGCTATGAAGTAGAAGATTGCAAGGGTATCCATAACATTCCACAAGTCTGAGAAATACTTGCTGCCGTTCATATACCACTGGGAAGGAAAAAGAACAGAGAGTAACCCCCACACAGCAGAGTTTCCTTGCCTAATTAACTTTTTGTTATGCAACAGGTTAACACCAGAGCTCAGATGGCTTTCAATTTCCCCCAGAAAGAGGGGTTTAATGTATCCAGCAATGCCACAAGTTACTGGCAAGCTGGTTTTTTGGGTCTTTGTGTGTGCTGGAAAACACCGGGCCGGGGGAGTTCAGGTCACAGTTCAAGGGTAGCTGGTGCATCCTGGCTTCTCTCCCTTCACAGAGCTCATTGACTAATCTGCCCCCAACTACATGCACATGATTCAAGATGCAGATTTAATTTATTCTTCTAATTACATAGCTCTCTATTTCTGAATTGCAAGTCTAGTGAGAATCCCTGCTCATTCCCAGACTGTCACAGCAGCCTGGATCCAAAGTTTGTGCAAGAACCAACTCCTGGAGTCAATTCAGAGGTGATACATAAGGACAAGAAGCTTAATCGGGACAAACCTCTGCCAGGCCTGGAGAAATAAACTGCATCCCCAAACGTAACTCTTCTTAATTTCTAATTTCACTGAAATAATCAAAGCTTTGGAGAGTGCTCAGTGAATCTCCAGCTGGCATATCCAAGGAAGGCAATTCTGCCATTAGTATTTGTATGGCAAACAGAAATCAAAGGGTGTTTTCTCCCAGGTGCTGTCTCTGCCCAGCAGTTCCCTAAATCAAACATCTGGGACTGAGATGCAGGTCAGTCCTCCAAATTCCACACAGTTCCCTCTGCTGAGAGGTAAAGTGCACAGAGGTTCTGTCCAGAGTCTTTCTCCACTGGAGAAAACAGGGCTTTCCTTCACACCCCACCAGTCTTCCCACTCACCTGCCTGGAAGCTACTTCCATATGGCTAAGGAGCAGCAGGGAAAAGGCCTCTCCCATCCCACTACGGCCACAACAGCTCTAAACAGGACATGGAGAAGCTCCAGCTACTTACAGATCCCTGGGACCACCAGAAGGGAAAGCAGGGCTTACAGCTCAGAGATTGTTCCAAACCAAGGGCTGATTTCTCCCCAGAACTGGTTATCCAACTGCAGCAGCTACAGTGGGACCCCAGGCAAGCTGCTCTGACCTTGCCTTGGAGGTGAAAACAAAGTCTGATACACCCCCTTTTTTTTTCCTTTAAGTATTAAGGACACAGACACAGTTTTGATACAGAGTTATACCAATGTACACATGGTCCATCTCAGGGGAAGCCAGGCAGAAATGTGCCTGACAAGTTTAGAGAACTTGGACATTTCCCTGCATTCTGCTCCATTTCTCCTCCTCAGGAAAACAGCCTTACAGCCAGAACACCAGCTTCAGATAACTTGAAATTCTTCAAATTTAGCTGTCTCCATTGCCAGATTGGTACAGTCTGGCCACCAGTTACTAACTGGAACTGCAGCAGTTCTACCTGCTCAGGGTAGTGAGGAAAAGGGACATTGTTAGGAAAATAAGGATTCTATCCCTAAGGCTTTCCCCAGGACTTTTGCTGGGTATACACAGGATGTGCAAGGACAGGTCCAGAGACACCAGAACCTAAATCAGCAGAAACAAACACTCCATTAGTGTTTTTGTGGCAAAAAAAAAGTCTTTTACTTTTTCCCCATTTTCTTAGCAATTAAAGTTGCCATAAACAGATTTCTACCTTGACTATTAAAAAGGGTCATCTGAGCTCATGTAAAAACCATTCCTTCAGGGTGGGATGATCCAGCAGATCACCCACAAACACTCATGAGGTGACTCGGGCCTTACAGGAGAGTCAGAAAGCAGCACGGCACCAAACCTACACACCCACTGCTCTTTGGACTCCCCCAGCACCTTCCCACTGCTCTGACTACAGACTGGCAGAGACCAGCTTGCCCAAAACCCACCAGATTCCATGTGAAGTCAGGAGGATATAGTAGCTAAGTGGCTGGCTATACAGGCACTCCCACATGCTGTTTCCATACAAGAGGTAACCCAAAGCTGGTCCCTGAGTCTACTAAACCAGAAAAAACTGTATAGATTATTAAAAACTAAATAGAAATGCGTAAAGATATGTAGCTTACTGGTAGAATAAAAAAAAGGGAATGGAATGTAGAGAAGAGGGGAAGGAATGACTTAATCTAAAGGTATGCACCAAGATAAATGTGCTAAATCTAATCCTTTATTATCAACTACCTTGGCAAGCCAAGCATTCCTGGGAAACATCTGCACTGACATCAGCTTATCCTCTTGGTGCACAGACACCACAGCTACAGGGCCACAAGCAGGAATTAAACATCAGAGGAAAAAAAAAAATCCCTCACTGATTCCTGAGATACCTGAACATCTTTGCTAGGAAGTGGCTCCCCTGAGCACCAGCCTGCACTGCCTCAGAGGGGAAAAACCACAAGGCTGTGGCCCTAACACTAAACTTTCTGGGGTTGCAAGCGCTGCCTACTTGTCTCACTTCATCACAAAGCAGAATGAAGACCAGCACGTAAAGGATGATCTCCAGGGCCGTGGGTTCCTTCTGGAAATCCATAAGCAACACGTAGGCGAAGAGCAACAGGAAAGCAATGTAGAAAATGACGTTCCAGGAGAAGACCACAAAGGGGGAGGTGAAGAAAGACACATAATATAAGAAGAGTTTCTTAGTCTTCTCCACAGGCTTTTTTCTGAGGAATTAGAAGAAGGAAAAAGCATAGCTTTTATGCCTGGAAATATTTGTATTCTTCAAAGTGAAAGAGAGAAGGGTGCAAAGTCTAGCTCAGGGCATTACTTTAGAGGTAAAGACATCCTGCATCCACTGCCCTCAGGCAGTAAACTGATACATCTTCCAGCTTGGACGGGGCTTGGAGACACCAGTGGAAAGTGTCCCTGCTCATGGCAGGGGTTGTAACAAGATAAGCTTTAAGGTCCCTTCCAACCCCAACCATCCTATGATTCTATGATCTTAAATCCGAGATCCATCAAACACAAACTGTCAAAAGCTCATTTGGCTTTTATCTAAAATATTTTTACCTTTATCTAAAACTGACTGAACACTAGAACAGCTTCCCCAGAGTGGCTGTTGAGTCTCCACCCTTGGACACATCCAAAACTGGACATAGTCCTGGGCAACCTGCTCCAGCTGACCCTGTTTGAGCACAGAGTTGGACTGGATGATCTCCACCCTGGCTGACTTGCCCTAAGATTCTACAGTTAACTTGCTTTCCCTCTGAAAGTTTCCCCACTAATGAGAAGTCAGCTGATTACCTGAATGAGATGAAACCACAGCCTATTAAAGGGAAAAAGAACAAGCACAGTATAATCTTCCAGTTCTTAGTGTCTCTTGAAATCTCTCCATACCACTGTTTGGAAAGGAAATTCTGCATGGAAGAAAGAAACACCTCAATTTGGTCTAACAGCAACAAAATAACCTAGGAATGCTATTTTAGAACATTTGATTTGGAAAAAAATAAACCCCAAACTTTGAGATTTCAATTGAAATACGAGAGGTTTCTGTTTCAACAAAACAGAAATCTTTCTGCACCGGTAACAGCATGCTGGCTCCCTAGGGCAGCCATCCTCCATCCATATGGCGAGGAGTTAAAAATGAGGCTGAGCAGGACTTGACCTGAGTGATGAAACACTTATAAACCATTGCATTATATGCAGTGGTCATTCATGCTGGGTGTTACATCCACATGATGCATGCCCAAAGCAGAAATCACTTCAGGCAGTCTTTATTATTCAGTTCATTACGATCTATAGCCCCAAGTCAAGATTTTTTCCTCCTGATTTACATTTGTGGGTAGAGGAGCCACACCCCCTGCTAGAGCACAATAGGTACAGTGACCTGTACACCTTTCCTTCACTGTCATTACCTGCACACCCGGTTGGGCAATGAACTGCTGGTCTCTGGCTTCCACTGCTAGCTCCAGACAGTTGCTCCCTCCCCAGGCTTCACAGGAATAAGTCAGCAGCTGCTCAGCCAGGTCTTCATCATTACTGTAGCACTCGGTAAAAAGCTCTGGAGGAAAGAAACAGCTCCACACTGAGCTCCAGTTTCAATCCCACACCAGTTCGGGTGCAAATATCATCAGTGTAATGTTCATAATATCAAAGCATGCAGATGAGAACCCTTTTCACATTTTCAGCATTGCAGAATGACTGTGCATCCCTTTACAACCCCACTTGTACATCTTCAACTTTGGATACAAAATTCATGTCTAGATGGAAAACTGTAATGCTAAATCACACAGAACATTTAGTTCTGCACTAAAAAAATTGAGTAAAAAAAAAGTGATTTTCTCCTTAAGTAACTCAGTAAATCTACTTGTTTCATCCTCTTAAATTCCATTTGACACTGATCTAATGAATTATAGTCAGTCCAAAATTAACACTAGGGTTGAGAAAGTCAGGATCTGATGCTTTTTCACTGGGAAATGCACTGTTCATTCCTTAGTGTCTCGCTAAATCATCAGCCTGAGGGATGCAGATACATTTTAAAATGTTTATTTAAGCATTTTTTACTTTGTGAAATAGGAGATACTCTCTGGAAACAAGCAAGATACTTCCAGCATGGCCTTGAGCTGATCCTTATAAAGTCACAGAATCATCAATCTACTTTTTACCTGCGACTTGCTCTCACTCCCCAAAAGCTCCCCCACAGATCTGAAAGGTGGTTTCTCCCAGCCTGAATACTACCAGTAATCTGAATACTACCAGAATTTTCCGTTTTTCCATACTCTCCTTCCTGTTTGTGGCCACCCCTCTTCAGCCTTGCCAGTAGAGTTAAGTAGCTTTTCTTCCCCATGAAAGAAATTCTCCAACCCCACCCCCCCCCAAAATACAAACAAACAAACACAACACCCACCTTCTGAAGCCAAGCTCTTAAGAAACAAAATTTCTACTGGGAACAAATGATGTGGAAGGAATTTCCAAGAAGTAAAAATCACATGTTTACATAAAAAAAATGTATTTAATGTTGGATATCTAGGTTTTAATTTCCTGGACTCCCACTCTTCCCACTACATTTCTAAAGGACTCACAGAGCAGGCACTTACCTACTGCTCTCGTCTCATACTCGTTAGCAAGTTCCTCAGACTCACCAGCAGCATTTATATCATTCTTCACCTTGGCCATGCTTTTCAGGAGCTTACTGGCCCCCAGGGCTGCCAAAGTGCAGCCTCTGGTCTGTGGAGAGAGAGTGGAGTCCTGCAAATCCCTCTGAGAGGGGAACATGATCACAGAATCCTGAAACTACAATGGTTTGGCTTGTAAAGGACCTTAAAGACCATCTCATCCCAACCCCCTGTCACAGGCAGGGACACCTTCCACTATACCAGGTGGAATCCTTTAAAAATTATACTCCATTTTGTAGCTTCTCAGCTCCCCATCCAGAATGATCTATTTGATTCTACAATCCCTAAATTACTGTACAATCCAAATTAGAGACTGGATTTCAATCAAACACCTGGAATCCGAATCCATCCATGCTGTGGAATGGGTGGGAACTCAGCATCCCAGCTTGAGCACAGATGACAACATACAATGGATACATGCTGCTGACTCACACGTAGCCTTAGGAAATGGAAGTATAAAGTTCACACCCAGACACAAAACAGGCAATATAAAACCTACTGAGAGTCATTTAGCAATTATCTTGTGGTAGTGTGTCTGATGCAGGATGTGGAGCCTTCAAAGGCTGATAAACCAAAGACACAGAACCTCACTGCAGAGAGGAATAAAGGAGAACTCAACTTACTTGCTCCCAAATGACTTTGGACAACTCTTTCTTGTTCTGAAGAACTGACCAAATAAACAGAGCTTGCAACGGGTGCCTTGTGATAGGACACTCCTCCTGAAATAGAGCAAGAACTCAAACCTAAGATCACCCAATGTTTTCAACTAGAACAAATCTGAACTTGGACTCTCCTGTTTTTGTATTTTCTTCCTTTCACAGCCACCCCACCAAACCTTTCTCTCAGCTCCCTACTAGCTGTCACACACTACTGTGAGTTAGGTTATATTTAATATTTCTACTAAAGCCTTGTATTTGACAAGAAGAATCAGCCTCCCTGTACTTACTGAAGCTGACATTAAAGAATATTTGTGTAAAAGGCACTCCCTGCTTTAACCACTACAGTCCAGATAACCTCATTCACAACAGGATCAAACTGCTCATCACTCACTGAAAGCTCTATCTCCATCTCATCTTTGCTGTTTTTGTAATATCTTTTGAAACCTCTCCGGAAATCCTCCACCATCTTCCACACAAAGGTGAGGAGGGCGTCGTTGTAGGAGTTCTTGGCAATCTGCAGGTTCTTGAACACGAGGCTGCTGAAGTTGTTGGTGTACAGCTCCCTCAGGACCTCAGTGGTGAGGAACTTCCGCAGATTCAAGCCATTTTCCAGGAAGAGCCGGACAAATTTGGGCCTGTCTTTCACCAGGGCTGTGAACATGACATCCTGGAGGTCAGCAGACTAGGAAGAAATGGAAAAGCAAATGTTAGGGATCACGTGAGACATGCAAATCTTATTTAAGGCCTGACACATGGCCACTTATCACATTTTCATCAGAATCAGGCTTTTTTCTGTACACAACTGCCCTGGCTGGATTGCCTATGCATTTCTGGCATGGGCAGATCACCTTTGCAACCAGTGATCATAGAATGGATCACCATGGAATGATAGATCCTGACTTTATGGAATGTCCTGAGTTGAAAAGGACCCACAAGGATCATCAAGTCCAACACCCCTGCCCCTGCAGAGACACCCCAACAATCTCACCCTGGGCACTCTTGAGAGCAGTGTTCAAATATTCCTTGGGCTCTAACATCCTCAAGGCTGTGCCCATTCCCTCGAGAGCCTGGGCAGCGCTCAGCACCCTCTAGGGGAAGAACCTTTTCCTGATCTGACCCTGTTCCAACACAGCTCCACCTGTTCCCTGGGGTCCTGTCCCTATCACAGTGAGCAGAGATGGGAGCTGTCCCTTGTGAGGAAGCAGCAGCTCCCTAGAAGGTCTGACCTCCTCTTCTCCAGGCTGAATGGAACATGACAGTCAGTGCAGGAGCAATAGACACTATCTAAACACAGAGGCTGAGGTGCTAAGAGTGGTCCCTGTTGGGACGTGTCCCTTCCCACAGCTCCCTGCACTGACTCAGAAGGGGGCTGTACCTCCCAGTTTCGGTCATTGGTGAAGATCTCATCGCTGGCCAGGTCAAGCTGGTTCCACTCCAGCAGCAGCTTCAGCTGCCCATTCCAATTATCCCTGTCGTGCTCGTTAGTGCTGAAAGCTGCAGAGGAAGTACAACCTCTGAGTAAAGACCAGGCATATTTATCATCTCTGCTTCTCACACTACCAGGAGAAGACTCCTCCCAAGTGGCTTTTTCCGGACTTGCACACATCTTCCCAGCTGGGGGCTGGAGGCACAGGGACGAATTTATATCCAAGGCAGGCCACAGAGAAGCTACCACGGGCACCCCAAAACCAAGATCAGCACAATGCTGCCTTCAGGCTTCTCAGAGTCCTGCATCTTCTACACAAGAGAGATACTGCAGGATTCCCAGTGGGGCCCTACCAATATCCCCAGGGCTCTCCAAAATGCCTTCCAAATTACCTGGGTTGGAGCTTGCCCACACTGAGAGATCCCATACTGCTGCTGTAGCCTGCCCACACCCCTTCAGAGGAACACAGGCTCCACACTATGGCAGGAGCTTAGCTTCAGGGAGATGGCACTGCTCTAAGGAAACCTGATCTAGACAATACATAGCCATCCATTTCCCATTTATTTATTCCCATTTATTCCCAAACAAACCCAGAAAAATAATTACTTGCCTTTATACAGGGCAAAGGAAATGGCATTGCTCACAATTTCATCTCCAGCTTCTTCTATTTTGATCACTGTCAATAAATGAGGGCTCTCAAGGACTTCTTTGATCTACAAAAAAAAAAAGGTTCTGTTTCACAGCTATCAAGGCTGTTTAGTAGCAGATCTCAGAGATCCTTTCAAGAAGAAATTTGCCACCACATCATAGCAAAGCTGCTTCTCATCAGTCCTGGGTTTTAACAAATTTAAGCAAGCCCAAATAGAAGTAGATAATAAGCTTGATTTTAAAGTCACCAAAGGACAACATTAATTATCCTCTGAACATACAGCAAATAACTGATTCCCCTATGCAGATCCTCTTTAACAAGATATAATCTCAGTAATTAGAAGCAACTCTTAAAGTAGAAAAGATTGTGACAGCACAAGTTTCAACTTATGTCAAGCAGTTTGTTAGAGAACAGTCTCTACCTCCTTGTGCTCTGTCAAAACCAGACAACTTCTCACATAATGAAGCTTTGTAGAGTTAATTTCATTTTAGCACATAGAAAACAAATAATCCTGTCCATTTCTGATGCAGGAGGAGGAACACTCCAAAGCGACCCAGCAGATGCTGTGGCTAGACAGGGAACATCCCTTCAGCAGCTCCACACTCCACAGGGAAGAGATCCTTCTGGAACCTTCTCAGCTTTCCTGTGACCAGACATGTGCTGACTTGATTGCAGCCCCCCAATGCTTTTGTTCCAATCCCTGTAGATTCAGAATTTTCCTTTTTTAAATCTGCACAGATATAAGGTGGCAAGGAACCCTGCATACCCCGCAGGTATCACCAGATAGCAACACCCCTGATTTGGAAGTCACCAGCTTCTCCCTCTACCCTCCTCCCACAGCACCCCACACTCACCCACTTGATCCAGCTCTCAGTCTCCTCTTCTGAGAGCCTGGAAATGGTGCGAGGCAGGAACCTGAGCAGACTCTCCTTGACACAGGAGGAAGCAAGAGTGCCTTCAGCCTCCACCAGGCTCGCAATGACATCAGCAATGCGCCCAGAGCCTTCTACCACCACACAGGGAATCTTGCTCTTGATGGCCACATTGATGGACTAAGGACACAGAGGGAGAGGAGGGCACTTGAAGCATGACTTACTAGAGCCTGCTATCAAGTAAGGAAGCCCAGAGAACAACAGAAACCCATGGTCCACAATAGTATTTTTATTATTATCCACTGATACATTACCAGTGACAACTCTTTAAAGCATCATCCATCTAATAAGAGAGGGCTGTCTAGAGCCCCATGGAGACTGAGGGTCAGAAATCACCCTCTGCCAAGTTTTCATAGAATCACAGAACAATTTGTGTTGGGAGGGACCTCCAAGCACATTTTGTTCCAAGCCGTACCACAGGCGGGGACACCTTCCACTAGACCAGGCTGCTCAGTATTAGAGTGAATCAGCAGATCAGGACAATTGCAGAGTGGAAATGGCATTCAGGTCACACAACAGTGCTGCTCAGCTACAGCCACTGCTGGTTTATGGCACAGCATTGCTCAGCTGAGACCAAGGGCACTGGATTTATATGCTGGAGGCAGAAGCAGCAGTGTTTTACAGAGATCACTTCTGCAACATCACAAGAACATCAAACTCTAAAGTTACTGGAAGTCTCCAAGTAGCCACTTACATGATTTCTCATGTAGGCAACATTGTACCTGCATTAACAGCAAGACAAAAATCTGCTAAAATCATGCAGGAAGGACCATTAACCCGCCTGATGCAAAAAACACCGTAGGAGACACTGATTTCATTTGTATCACTACACTGACAAGAGAGTCACAGCATAAGCTGGCTGGCAGCAAATTGTACAAAGGGAGTCAGTGCAAGTTATCATCAAGCACTGGAAAGACAGAATGTCTATTAGTTAAGGGAACTAATTGAGAACAACAACAACAAAAAAAAAAACAAAAAAAAAACACAAAAAAATCAACTCAGTCATCAAAACCATGCACACATTCCTCCTGTCAACTGGAGAGCACGTCTCTTGACAAAGGCAAGGAGGCTTTTCTTAGCAGCTAGATGAAAGTGGTTTTCTAAAAGAGGGTTCAGCTAAAGTGCATGTTTTACATCACAGGGAATTTAAAACAGAAGCCTGGAACAGTTTTATTTCTCCCTTGCTAATGCTGATTCTTGTCATCGTGCACCAGTCACAGAAGCTGAAAAAGAGGGAGCCTTTCCTGGGTAGCACTGCTAAGACCAAGACATGGGAAGGACAGATATCCACAGCATGGACTCTGCTGAGCCAGTTGGACTGGTCAGACTCACTTTACTCCTTGAAAAAAGGCTTCACCTACAAATGAGCAAGCAGGCAGGCACAAACATCTCAGTGCACTTATAACACTAAGAAATAAAAACTCAGTGTGACATCAATCTCAAGTTGCACCAGGAGAGGTTTAGGTTGGATATCACAAAAATTCTTCACTGAAAATGTTGTCAAGGACTGGAACAGGTTGCTTAAGGAAGTCACCATCCCTGAAGTGTTAAAGAAAAAAAAAGTGTGAATGTAGCACCTGAGGACACAGTTGAGTGGTAAACATGATAATGGTGCAATATTGACCACTGGACTTCGGGATCTTAGAGGTCTTTTCCAACCTCACTTGTTATCAGGATTCTATGAAATAGCCAAGAGAGTGGCACAAACCCCTAACTGAACCATCATCCAGGTACTTCCCAGAGGAACCTCCAGCCAGGAATTATGAATTTGATTTCAAAAGGCTTTTACTCATTCTGGTAAGGCAGAGTCTGCGTTATGTATCACTGCTTAACAGTGGGTTTAATGTCTTGCCAAAAAAAGTGTAATCATAAGTCTGCACAGCTACAGCATCTGGCAGTCAGTCAGCTCCAACAGCAATGGCCAAATTCTTTCTCAAACATCAGCAATTTGGAGCTAAAAGGAAATGGACAACCCTTCGAGCACAGCTTTCCTCTAAAACCTGAATGAATGCTTCATCTCAGAACCTCTGATTAACACTGCACCTGCATTCATCTACAATTGGGCAAAGATAAAATTCATCATGTGAATGGAAAAGCACTCCCAGGGAAGATACAGGAAGGCTGGGAAAACCATCTGGAATTTCACACACTGGTTCAGACCCACTGATTAACACCAGCAGTGAAGTGGTAACAGATCATGCTTTAAAATCACATTGTTTATTTTCCTAACTAACCTTGACAGTAACAGCACAGCTCTGGTCAGAACAGGAAGATGTTACCAAGGTAACATCTGCAAACAAAATAATCATAAGTATCACACTGCTTCAACTTTATTTTTGCTGCATCCTACTCTTGCAAAATCCAGCTCCTCAGTACAGGCTAAGTCAGCTCTCCCTGTAGATGGTCAGAGCCTGTCCTCACTGTTACTCTTCCCTTCCCACATAGCCTGACTTCAGATCCCCTCACTTTGAAGGCCCTGGGTGAAGTCCCTCTGCTCCCTCAGGCCACTCATCTTCACTCTGGCAAGGTGAATGAGCAAGTAACACCCCTACTTTTTAACCCTGAGAGAGATTTAGAAGCCACATCCCTTTCCCCCTTCCCTCAGTGCCACTTAGGTATCCTGTTTCAAGAAGCTTCTTTGTTCTGTTCATTCTCCTGCCTGTGACCTCCCTGAAGATGATGCCTGCTCCTTCCCTGTGTAGGCTGAGAAGGGTCAGAGTCAGCAGAGCCCTCCTGCCCTGCTCAGCTGCCAAGATGTAAACTAGGTCTAGGTCTAAACTAGATTTAAAGTGTAGCCCTTCAGTACTTAAAGGGTCATATAAGAAATAGGGAGACCAACTTTTTAAATGGGCAGATAGTGTTGGGTATGGTTTTAAACTACAAGAGGAGAAATTTATATTTACATTAGAAGGAAATTATTGACTATGAGGGTGGGGAGGCCCCAGCACAGGGTGCCCAGAGAAGCTGTGGCTGCCCCTGGATCCCTGGACATGTTCAAGGCCAGGTTGGACTTTGGGGCTTGGAGCTACCTGGGACAGTAGAAGGTGTCCCTGCCCACAACAGGGGGTGGAACTGGCTGGTCTTTAATGTTACCTCACATTCTGTGATGTGGAAGAACTGAAACAACTGAACTGTCCCAGCCAACACTTTTCCAGGATGTCAGCCCAAGGCTGACAAGAAATTGCACAGAAATTTTAACCGAGACAAACTTCATAAACTTAAATTGCAAACAAGGTCCCTCTGTAGCAAGTGCTAGGCAAGCTTCTGTAAATAGAAGCACTGCCTACTTCAAACTTCCTTTGGAGTCTTCAATATTAGAGTAATGCCCCTGCCTGTCATTCCTGGAAACAAATAAAAGAAAGAAACTTACTTTCAAAGTCTCCTTCCCACCACCTTGTGCAAAACACACAATTGGGATCTTCCCACCATAATTAGACTCTGTGAAATATGCCAAAAAAAAAAAAGGAAAAAGATTAAATCAATTATTAGAGTCTAAACAACTAATTTTTCTTAGTACAAGGAAAGAGTTTCCAAGCCATTCAAGCAAATACTAGTTTGCTGTTGATTTTGCCAGTTATGAACAGCTGTTTTTAATGAAAACTCAGTTTTTCCTAACATTCTGCATAGCTGACTTCAGACACCCTTCTCCAACAGAAGCTTCTCCCTCTAGAAACTATAATTTTTGCTAACTCTGAAGTCCTTAAAATGGAATTTTATTGTATTTATTCACTCCTTTGACCATTTTGCGTCTTAGTGAAAGGTTCTTATTAAAAATTCAATATAGAGAACATCTGAGTTCACATTTTTAATTGCAAAAGAAAGGTAAGAATTCTGTAACTCTGGGAACTAGTGTTTGAAAGACATTAAAAAAGAAAAAGTTAGAAAAAAATTTTAAAAGCCCAGAACCCAAACAACAAGACACCCAAAAGCTTTTTAAGAATTTCCTAATAAGGTCTTTGTTTTTTTCCCCCCCCCCCCCCGGTAAAGAAGTGGGCAAAAGAAATTATTCAGCAGCAGGTTGCAGGCAGCTCAATCACCTCATAAATAATTTCAGCTCCTGTGCAATTGTGCTCCAGCTACCTGGAATTCAGTGACAGGTGGGATGCTTATAGAAGATTCAGTTTCCAAGAGGGAGGGAGGGAAGGGCTGTGTGGCTGAAATGAAGCATTTGCTGTGACACAAAGGACATACAGAAAGGAAGGTGAGGGAAGGTGTAGCTCCTGAAAGAGCTCCAGATGCATTGCAATTAACACACAGATCCCTTCCAGCTCAGCAGCCACAGGATGCTGCCACCACTTCCTTATTCCAAGAAAATTACAGTGGACCAGCCCCAAAGCATGCAAAGACAGGAGGATACCTGGGATGACCCGCTCTGAAATGTACTTTTCCAGCTGGGTCCGCACTTTGGCCTCTATGGTGGGGTGCCCGTGGGTGCCATTGTCCACCAGCAGGAGATGGGTGTGGTTGTTGTCCAGGCAGTACAGGGGGTCTCTCTTCAGGTCATCCATGATGTAGTGAGCCAAGTAACTCCCCTAGGGGCACGAGCACAGTGTTGCATAGAGACTCAAAGACAAGGACACATCCACCTTCTTTATGCAGTGGGACGATTTTTGAGATGTGTTCTATCATGTTTGGTGGACAAGAGACAAAGGTGGGGGGGTACCCCAGTGCATCTGACAGGTAGGATGGCAGTGTCAATGAAGATCCTAAGCAGCAGCCACAGGTACCACATGCCCACGGGAACCCCTACTGCGGGAGAGTGCATGGGGATTTCAGAGCTAGAATAACCATGGGAGTGGTTATTCCCTAAAGCACTGCCAGACATGGAGTTAGAGCAGCTGAACTCCCACACAGACATGCCAAAATATGGCTGAGCTGAAATCCCCCACACCAGGCCTGATGTGCATGACTAACTGGGGTATGAGAACATTCTACTTTCCTCCTATTCTAAGAAGAGCTTCCAACATTTTGAGGCCAACCCTACTCTTCCTTTTCCCACAAACACATCCATGTAGCACCTGAGGATGTGGTTTAACAGTGAACGTGGTGGCAGTGCTGGGCTGACAGCTGCACTTGATGATCTTTGAAGTCCAAGTTTTCCAACCTTAACCTCATGAAGGATGCTCATGGATCCTGTGCTGCTTACGTCACTGTTGGCCGTGCGGATGAGGGTTTCCCGGTTGGAGATCATGCCCCAGGCCGCAATGCCAATGGCCACCACGTTCTCCTCGGAGCTGCGACTGATGGTGTTGTCTCTGACCACCTCCCCAATGTACTTCATCAGCCCGTAGTGTGTTCCCCCGGTGAAAATCCAGGCTCCTGGAAGCACACCCAGTCACCTGGGGGAGCACCACCGAACACCCACCCTCCCACAGCATTAAGGACATAATCCAAACCCTGTTTGTGACCTTGGGGGCTTAGATTTCAACTGAACACAAATGAGATGCTACACAACTCGCCTCACATTACCACAGGCATCCCCCTAACTCTCAACCACGTTAATTCCAAACCATTAATGTCACACACATCCTAAGTGCAGCAAGAAAACTAACACTCTGCTTCCCCCCAGACCCTTTGAGGTGCTACATCTGCACCCCTGTTGTGCAGCAGTGAAGTGACAGAGGCACAGAAGCAGGTGATTACCCTTGGACTGGGCGATGTAGATCAGCCTGCTGAATATCTTGCGCATGCGGGGCTTGAGCGCAAAGTTCTTGGCGCCGCCGGTGACTGAGATGACGAGGTTTGGGGTTTTCAGGTGCCAGTGCTGGGTCATGAGATCATAGAGCGTCTCCGAGTCTGTGTCACACGACAGGCGGATGTACTTGGGGGAGAGAAAATAGGAGAACAAATATAGGAGAAGATGAAACGAGGTGGCTGGGGACAACCCAAGGATTTAATTTTCTTCTCTGCTGCACAGCCTCCTTCCAACAGCCAGGAGATGAAAGGCAAGATGATGATTAAATCCTTGTTTCTTCCTCTAAAGCACCTTCATCCTTCCCCAACAACCAGGACCCAACCTGCCTTCCTGTAGAGAAAGCAAAAGCAGTGACCTTAGGCTTCAGAGGAACTCTGCAAGGATGAACACACCACCACTATAGCAACTAACTCCAACTGTTCTATTTAAAACTTGGATTATGAATCAGTGGCAGCATCACTTCAAGGGAAGTAGTAATAATGACAGTTGTATTTTGATTACACTACTCAAATAAATTCCAGGTTCCATTTGAGTGGTGTCCCTATCACAACATATACCCATTACAGTGCTTCAAGTAAAACACAAAAAAATATATCGGGTTTGTAGTAAAGCTTGAACACTCTACAAAGATGCCAAAAAGCACATAAGAGATAATCTGACTTCAAGTTAACTCAACATGTCTATTTATGTAAAAGTTTCTCTGGCCTTGTCTTGCTTTGCTATTCAAAAGCCTCTTCACAGTTTCATCACTTTTGGAAGACATTCATGGCTGCACAAGCCAAATCAAGAAATGAAAAGGAGTAGCTTGGACCTGAATCATAGAGGATTTTGTATCGATTGCCCAGTATTTGCAGGAGACCAAGATGAAAGGATTACTTTGAAGAGGAAATGTCCCCACCTAGAGACCCTGAAATTGAATAAAAACACTCGTGTTCCAGGACAGGTTCCCAGAAGGAGTTAAAGCATTTAGGGCATCACAGCGGGTGCAGAGCAGGCTCCAGGAGCTACACAGGAGAGCTAAGGGACTACCACAGCTTCTGCCCTGAGAAGCTTCAGCCGCATTAAGCTTTGGGTATTTTCCTGGAGAGGATCCCCTATAGGAGAGGGGGGGGCTACCAGGAAAATTCCCAGCCCACAGCAAACCCTATCAGCTCCACAGCAGCGGGTGAAGTCGGTCAGCTCAACCACCTCCCTCCTCCGAAGTACAAGGACGCCATCTCCTGGTACTGCTGGGTGCTGCTCCAGGACTATGGCTGTGATTCAGGGAAGTTTTTGGTGTTTGGGCTCCCAGAACATTAATTGCAGTGACTGTGATGGTCGTGGATGTTACAGGATCTGAGTAGCACAACAGAAACAAAGAGCTCAAAAGCTGGATTTACAGAGGGTGAGATTTTATACAATTCCAGAGTGGTTTGGGCTGGAAGCTTAAAGCTCATTTAGTCCCATCCCTGCCATGAGAATCTTCTGCTAGTCCAGGGTGCTCCAAGCCCCATCCAGCCTGGCCTTGGACACTTCCAGGGATGTGCCAGGCCTCCCCACCCTCAGAGGGAAACATTCCTTCCCAATATCCCATCCAGCCCTGCCCTCTAGCAGTGGAAAGCCATTCCCTGTGTCCTGTCTCTATCCCTTTTCCCCAGTCTCTCCCTCCTCCAGCCCCTGGAAGGGGCTCTAAGGTCTCCCTGGAGCCTTCTCTTATTCAGACTTAAGCACCCCCAGCTCTCCCAGCCTGTCCTCAAACCTCTTTATGGGTCTGTTCACATGTCACTTCTGCTCAGAACTTCTAGAACTCATCTGTCCAAAAAAGCACAGTGCAGGGTATAAAACTTCCCACCCCTCTCTAATAAGTGACAGCAGTTCTTAGGTCACCCTGATTTTGAAGTCCTCCCTGCTGTTCATCATCATCAATAGAAAATACTTGGTAATCTCCAGGAACAGCAGGTGCCTTGCTGTGTAGGGAATAAGAACAGCAAATTGAGATGTGAATGCAGCCAACATTCCAACGGGATGGACTAGGAGATTTATATGCAGTCTTTCAACAAAGCATGCTCTGAAATATGCACAGTGACCTTGAGAGTCTGCACGAAACAGGTGAGGCCACATGAACTGATTTCCAAAGTTGGAAGTGGGGGAATACTCATCCTCAGGAAAGAACATTTAATCTCTGAAAAGTCTGAAACACTGCAACAGAGCAAAGCACTTTTTGTTCCAGCGTAGTCACACAGCAGCTTACAAAGTAATACAAAGCTAAAATGTGCATATCAAAAAATATGTGAAGTACATGGACGTGTTTAAGTGTGATTTGAAACTTTCAGTCTCACTTCCCACTCAAAAGCCTCTTATTTCTGCTACGTTGCATAAAACAAACCAAATTAATTTACATCGCAGGCGCTGATTTTTCTCATTTATTTTGATTGTCCCAAGCAACCTGCACTGGTGTTAAATAGCCATTTAGAGGAGGCAGATGAGCTCAGCCACAGATAGATAAATATATAGATAATATATCATCTGTATAGATAAATCACCAGAAACAGCAACAGCAGCTATTTTCTTCTTCCCACACCTCCACTGTCCCCACTCATAGCCAAGACACAAAGAAAGAAAAATAACAAATGGAATAAAACTTTTCAAGTTCCACAGATATTTTTCATCCCTCCAGATCTTAACTCTCACTGTTGCATCTCCACCCTGGGAAATACTGAATCTTCAATTGTTTTTAGGCTTGAGCAAGATGGTCTATGTGGATTATAAAATCATCCTTGAATATCACCCTCATTCACCCATTCTCCTGCCATGCTCAGAAAAGACACTCTCTTTTCCCTCTCACGACCAGCCTAACCAACAAGTAACACAGAAGGAATTATCCTTTGTTACCTATTTTCAGGGCCTGAGAAACAAACTCCTGTCCCTTTGTAGCCTAATTCCTGCCATAAGAATAAAATCCATTTCATGTTCCTTGCTTTTGAGGAACTTCCACTGGTACTCAACAGGGGCTTCATGAATATCCTTAATATTTCCACTTACCTTGCCTCTTTTTCCCAGGTTTTCAAACTGAATGTCCCCAAAGGCATCAGTAGGAAGCTCCTTCGTGTGCTTCTTGTAGTTCCACTTTTCAGTGGTGTTAACCTGGGTACCCTCTATGTGCTGATTTTCAGGGTATCCACACTTACATAAGTCACCCCTGAAAGAAGAATGAATAGACATAAGACCCCCAAGGAATCCTGAGCACAGAAAAGTAAGCTTTGCCAGCAAAGAAAGCAGCAAGTGGAGTTACAGAACCAGCTGTGTGTGGAACTCCACTGGGATTTACCACCTGACAAAACAGAGTAGCACCTGATCCTGCTTCCTCACCCCCATAACCTGCTCTGCCCAGCACTGGGAAGTGGAACACAGCTCAGGAACCAGCCTGTGCTGAGGGATGAGCTGGTACCTCACCTAAATGACAAACCAAGGGTCACCACTGGTATAATGTTACACTCCGCAACTGAGCGCAAAACGAGGCAATCAAAGCAAACTGTGACACCAGTGACCTCACCTGCTGCTAACCTAAGGTGTACAAGGGGTTTCTTCCCCTTCTTGTGCTCTTAACCACATAGGACGAGTTCACTGCATCTCCTCTCCCCAGTAACAAGTGACAGGATAAGAGGAAAAGGCCTCAGGTTGTGCCAGGGAAGTTAAGATTGGATAACAGAAAAAAAAAAAAATACTCATGGAAAGGGCTGTCAGGCATTGGTACAGGCAGCCCAGGTCATGGTGCAGTCACCAACCCTAGAAGTATTCCAAAATCACATGGATGTGGCACTTGAGGATGTGGTTTAGTGGTGGTGCTGAGCTGACTTGATTTTAAAGGTTCTCTCCATAGCCCACATTCCTGCTTCCTCGGAGGACATGGAGCAGGGGTAATTGCTTGTCTCCTTTAGAAAGGTTTCTCTTCCTCTGCTGTACCTTGCAAATGAAACCAGCTTACCTGAAAAATACCAAGACAAAAATAACCCAGCAGCAAGTTCTGCAATCCTCTCCCAGAGTGCTTATAGGAAGAGAAGCTGATGAGAACCAGCTCCATCTTTTGCTGGTGCTTTGCCAGACATCCCATTTTTTGGTGGCAGAGGAGGGCCCTAAGCGAGACTTTCTGAAATAAAACTAATTTCCCTCCCTCTCTCTGAGGCATTATTCCTCCCAGCTTCAGAGAAGAGTGGTGTCAGAGAGCCCTCAGAGCTCAATATTAGGATTTTTGCAGCTATATTAGTTTGATCACTTTCCTCCAGAACCTAAAAAAAATTAAATTAATAAAAAGCCAAAAAACTCAAAACCACAGAACAACTTTATGGACCTCAAACTAGCACTGCACTGGTACCTGTACCTGAAAATTGAGCCAGTTTAAAATCCTGTCTTAAGAGAACGTCAGCCTGAGCAAAACCTAGTGCCTGTGTAAGGTTTGTGCATGAAATTTGTGATTTGGATTTAAAAGGAAAGTAATTTAAAATATGCAAACCTCTGATACATACCTTGCCATACACCAATACCAGTGCTACATCCTTCAAAGCACCTATATATTGTCCCAGTTATGCTTCAAGTATTAAACCCTGTGATAGAGCTGTTGGAAGATCAGAGCCCTAGTTCAGCATCAAGTTACTCATGCAGTATCTCAAGCAAGGGGACCAAGGTGAGATTGCACTGCTAGATCCAGACTCTAAACAAAAAACCCCAAAATTTTATGCCCTGCCTTTGCAGACAGAAGTTTCCTCACCTACCAGCCCCCTGTTCTCGAAAAACAAGAGAAAAGTATCTCCTTACGTTGATTTGGTGTCCTTCGTAAAAAAGACACATTCTCTCTTCTTAAAGTTTTCTTGGATGAAGTTGGCCAAATCCTGGAAAATAATTTTCAAAAGTTTATTTCTGATAACTCAGGAAACAGAAAAGATACCTCAGTAATAGCACAGTCAGTGTGAACACAAAGATGTTTAAAACACTCTGGCAAACATTCTTCACAAGGGTAAAAAAAAATAAAGATTAAAAAGAGAAGACAGTAAGGTTCTTTAGGGTAGGGGTTGTTTTAATTCAACACATAAAGACCCCAGCAGGTGTCCAGAACAGCTTCAAGTCCTGCTTTATGGGAGATCAGTGGAATGCCAAGTCTCTCCAGCTTGTTTAACCATTAACACTCCTATTAACCTTGAAGTTCCCTGGAGAAGCTTTCACACTAGGGGAATGCAAATTCATCCCTAATCTGCCTCTTTGAGCTAAGAAATCAAAAGGAATTCTCACTTGCTGATAAAAGGGTTGGGAGTTTTTGTCAGCTTTCAAACCCAGCTTAGACTTGCAGGGCAAGATTCCACTTGGGACACAAAGGGAAGACATGTAGTTATGGTTTAGTTCACCTGTTTGACACAACACTTGTGGTTAATCAGCAGGACGAAGTTATTCCAAGGAGAAAAAAACATTACAAGCATTTTATCCAAAACAAGGAAAATGGAAGGGAATGCATTCAACTAGTACAAGTCACAACTGTACAAGGAAAAAAAAAAAAAAGGAGAAGGAAGCACTTGTTAAAGTCCTAATAATCAGCCATCAAGCCTTCTGCAAACCCAGGAGCAACAGGGAATCTGCCACACCGTTGCTGGAATTAGCAAATCTTTCAGGCTTGAAAGGACGTTTAACATAACCATATGTTGGCTGCCTTGGCCACCAAGCTGCTAGAAGAGCTTGGGGTGATTCTTTATACAGACGAATTTGTCTCTTGCTGACACGTGGAAAACTGTTTAAAACCAGAGGTGATGAAGAAAACACAATAAGGAGCTACAGGGTTCAAAAGGAGCGTGATACACCCTTAAGAGTTTCACAGTGCCAGCTGCTGCTTGAAGGTCACTGGTGTTATAAATAGATACTATGGTATCAGCTGTTTGCAAATATTTAAGTGAATACTATATGTATAGTGTTGAAATGGTTTTTAAGATATAGTTTTCTTTAAAAGTAACAAACTAATAAATTGTCTTTGTAGTAAGTAAATTACCTGCTTAATTAATTAACACTCAGTAAAAACACCTGCTACTGATAAACCAGTTAACAACACCAACAGCCTGTAAAAATTAAAAACCACAGCCCAAATTAATAAAAACATGAAAATCACAACAAAAAAACCACACATGCTCTTAAAAAAACCAACTCAAAAAGTAGCCATGTAAAACAATTCCTAAAATATAAAAAACAGTTTATAAAAAAGTTTAAAAATACAGAATAAGTCCATAAATATGCAGTGGGCTAATAAATTTAAGGAGTGTGTCCAAAACAAGTGTGCTCTTAGCTAAATACCAAACACCCAGCCATTATAACCTTTTGCTTTATTACTGGTCTCTTCTTGTCTTTTATTAAACTTCTTAAAATCTACCAAACAAAGTAAACCTCACTTTTCACATTGGTTAGGAAAACTTCTCCATAAAGGGGAAAGTGACAAATCCATCATCCTGCTCCTGACTTGACTGAATTCATCCCATGGCCCCCTCCCAAGACACCAGCATGTACCAGGTACTCACAGCATCACTGCAAGCCACGTCTATGCTGCGAGACATGCTGGAATAGAGCAGTCTGGAACTCTCAAAATTGCCATTTCTTCGGTGTCTCATGCTGCCCATGGAAACCTAGAAAGGCATGGTAGAGGGGGAGGTGGAGGAGCACTAGACAACAGCAAGGGCATTTTCTGCCCTGGCAAGGCAAGGAAGAGGTTACTTAAATCCAGCATAAATATTTAGGAAGGGTATTATTCCTATAATGTGAAACAAAAATTCAGAAAAAGTATTTCCTGTTATTTCATACCACAAAGAAACTTGCTTTTATCTTTCCCCTCTCCAAAAGAGCTCCAAGCCAACATCTTTTGAGAAAGGAATATACCTTGTATGCCAGTCCATTCAATCCAGTCCCACATTTTAACTCTTTTGTCTCTGAGCAAGCTCAGGACATGGCTTATGTACATGAACAGTCCTTAAACCAATGTATTTACAAATTAGATAGGATACTAAGAAGAAACATTCCAGGCACAGAGGAACAACTTCAGTGTCAAAGCAGTTGGCCCAGGACCCCAGGATCTTAGAGGAGCAGCACCCACCACTGATCCCACTCGTGGAACAAGGACAGTCAACACAAGCAAACTGAAGAGCAAGCAGATTTAAAGGATATTGAATCCAAAAGTTAGGAACTGACCTGTAGAAACAAACATATTTCAACTGCCCTCTAAAGGAGATCCCTGTGTTGAAGTCACTGTCCTTGAAGGAGCATCACTGTACTTGCAGCCAAGCACAGAACAAAATCATGCTTCTTTTAATATAAATGTTTCAATCCCCTTTATGTCACTCTGTGAATAATACTGAGAAAGGCCTTTTCCTGAGAGAAAAAGCTGTCAACCAGCTAACATGGGGAGCTCAGAGCCTACTTGTACTTCCACCACTGTTTCCTCTCCTGCCTTTTCCCCAGCTGCGTGCTCTGGGTTTGCCTCTGGGGTGACACTGCCATTGCACGGTACACAAAGCACCCCTCCCAGGCACAGCAACACTGAAGCATCACCCTGTAAATATACAACTCCTGAGAGCCAAGAACCAGCAAGTGTGAAAATTTCCTTGGGGCACTCAACACAGTAGGAAAGGCACTGGCAGTGGGAAGCTGCAGCTGTAAAACAGAATGATGGAATATGATGTGAGCAAGGCCCCAAAAGCAGTAAAAAAGGGCAAGTTCCCACAAAGACATGTATATTTATGTGTTACAGTTATTTTAAAAATGCTTTGAAAAACATTTTGTGTTGAGGGGGAGCATGATTGACTCAGTGTTGTTTACTGTGCATGGCAGAAGCCCTCAACTAGTTCCCCCAAATTCTGCAGCATGCCCAGGGATCTGTGTCATTCTATCACTGGTAAATGATGGAAGAGAACAGAAAATAGCCCTCTTCCTCCTTCACAGCTCCTGCACAGAACAGGAATGATTTTAACCCAAGAAAAGGAAAAAAAAAATAATTACAAAGTTGGGCCCAGAGAAGAGGGAACAGAATTACAGACTGAAATCCAGCTGGTGACCAGCCACCAGTGCTGCTCCCCAGGGCTCAGTAGTGGGCCAGTCCCATTTCACATTTTTATCTTCATCAAGGATCAGGATGAGGGGATGGAGCACACCTCAAAAAGCTGCAGACACAGCTGCTGGGATGTGAAGGATCTGCTGGAGCACACCTCAGGAAGCTGCAGACACAGCTGCTGGGATGTGAAGGATCTGCTGGAGCACACCTCAGGAAGCTGCAGACACAGCTGCTGGGATGTGAAGGATCTGCTGGAGCACACCTCAGGAAGCTGCAGACACAGCTGCTGGGATGTGAAGGATCTGCAGAGGGATCTGCACAGCCCAGGTCCTGTCCTGGCTCACAACTACCCCACGGAGCTCTGCAGGCTCAGGGAAGAGCAGCTGGGAAGCTGGAAAAGGCCCTGGCAGTGTTGGTGACGGGGCTGAACACCAGCCCAGGTGGCCAAGAGGCCGGTGGCCCTGGGCTGTGCCAGCCATGGTGTGACACAGCCCCAGGACAGGGCCCGGCCCCTCCAGGGCTGTGTCCAGTTCTGGGCTCTCCAGCCAGAGGGACCTTGAGGGGCTGGAGCGTATCCAGGGCAGGGAATGGAGCTGGGAAGGGGCTGGAAGAGCTGGAAATGGGCTCAGCCTGGAGAAGAGGAGGCTTGGGGGGGCCCTTGAGGCTCTGCTCCAGGGAACAGGGCAGGCTCAGGGTGGATACTGGGGAAAATGCCATCATTGAAAGGGTTGTCAGGTACCTTTCCGACCTGGTGTCACCTTCCACATATCCCCAGCACAGCTGTTTGGGATTCTCAGCCCAGAGGAAAACTACCACCCCCTTGCCTCTGAATGCCTTTGGTGTGTGATCTCTCCATCAGTGATCCAAAAGTGACTGAAGAGGAAAACCCAACTGGCAGAGAATAAGGGACCCAAACCTGACCCAAAACAGCTCAGCAACAGTAATTGATAATGTAGGCATGTTTATTCCAAAAATGCTATCTCTGATGGGGCAGGCTTGTCAAACAGGATACTAAGGAAAAAAAGGGAAGCTGTATGCAAAATACAGAGGCTCAAAGCTGGCACATATCATAGAGACATGAAAAAACACCTTGACAGTCACAGAGAGCAAGAAACTCCATGAAACTGCAACTTGGCAGCTGATAACAATGGAAGTCTGAGGTTTAAGGATACAGGCATCTCTGCACTGGGAGACATATTTCCCAGTTTCCCAATAACCCAGAAAGCAATTCTGAATACTCCATATGATTAATGCTCAGTGTAAAATGGTTTTAAAGCTGTAACTCAAGATAGAAGCCCCACAGAGGGAAATTACGTTTAGGTCTGGATCTACACAACTTATTGACAGTTTTACTTTCACTGTTGATTTGTTTAATAAGGTTTAACACCAGAAATGTTACTATGGACATAACTGCACAGAGAGGAGATTAAAAGGAAACAAGGGCATTAAATTATTAATTCCAAACACTACAGGATTTCAAGTTTGCCTTGTTGCTTTTGTAAATAATTAATAAGAATGAACATGCAGCAAACAAACTGAAAAAAGTTAGCGGGGTGTAAAGAGTCCCTCTGAAAACCTGGTATTTAAATTCTGAAAAGACTCACTGATAGCACAGTGTTTAGCTGGTACCAGTGAGCAGTGCTCATTAACTCCATAAGTGTTGGAAATAATACAGCAATTATACAGATTTTAAAAGACATGACACAGCTGTAGTGCACAGAACAGGCAAACTATTCTATCATATTTCCAACCCATTAAATTAAATATATAATATCTTCAGCGCATTTAAGCATAACCTCCTTAAAACAACACATGAGAATAACCATCGGATAAGCTCCAAAATAATCCTCTAAAGTGTTAGACTATAATTTCCACAGCAATTCAAGGAGCACATCTAAGGAAATCTTCAGCCCAAGGTGATTTTAAAAAAAAAAAAAAAAAAAAAAAAAACCCCAAACAGATAAAAAATATCTAGTGCTACAGAGACAAATTAAGAGGCTTTTAGAAATTCACCTGTAACTGAAAAAGCAAGACCAGCTCCTATCTCAGGAAGCTTCCAGTTAAACATAACCACTATTTGCATTAATAATTCTCAATATCAGCTTTATGTGAAACCTCTCCAACAGCAGAGGATGTCACAGAACTACAGCTGCAGCTGCTCCCACAGTTTCAGTAAAGTCAAAGTATAACTTCCTAAGGACAGAAAACCCAACATTTCATCAGTAGCCCAGACTTACCAAAGTCCCCAGAATATGCCCCAAGACTCCTTCTGCAATCATGACTCCAAGAGGAAGGCTTTGAAATACTCGACCTGGCAAAGCCCCACCTTTATCTGTGTCATGCCTTCGTTTTAAAGGAGGGAGGGATCACGGCCAGGAGCAAAGAACAGGAGAATTATTCACCAGCTCCTAATGAAGGCTTAATTGCAGCAGGGTGCAGGGAATAGCAGCTGCAGGTTATTTGTATGTTGTCCCACCTGCTGCCCATGGACTGCAGGAGCAGATAACACCACAGTTCGTTTGTGGCACCAACAGCACCAGTAAAAAGCCAGAAGTAAAAGAAAATGCTTGTGGGAATAAATAATTAGATTTTAATGTAGCAGGAGATAATGAAGCAGCTATAAAATCAACACCTATTAATCCAATTTACTACAAGGTTGTTGAAGCACTCTTGAATGCAATACAGGATTTTAAAAGTGTTTTTACTCAACAAAAATCAGACTCAGTTCCTTAGTTTTTTGTTTGACACTTAGCATGGAGCAATCTGGTTTTCTCCTGCCTTTGACTTAAAGCTTTTCACTCAGGTAAAACAATTTCTATTGCTGTGATATTCAGTGACTCCATGGAGAAATGGATTGTTCCCAGGCCACCTTCCTTGCAGAAAGCAGTGCTATCTATCCCATTTGCTTCTGGAGAACCACCTCCAGGCTTTTAGTCACCCAATTTGGACCACTTTAGGCCAGGTTGGACAAGGCTTAAAGCAACCTGTTCTAGTGGAAGGGTCCCTGCCCATGGAATGGGGTGTAAAATTTGAGCTTTGAGGTCCCTTAAACCTAAATCATTCCAGAATTTTAAGGCTCAGAGTCATCCTTCCTTCTGTGAGGGAGGTAGGTTTGTCTTAAACCTCACGTTACCTTGGCATATACACATCTGCATTTTCATACATTATCACTTAGGGGCTTCACCCCACATGGCAGCATCTAACAGCTCCCTAACACACTGAGTGTGTGCTGAGCTCAAAGACAGAAAACATCCAGTGATCCACTGCTCCTAAGGAGCATAAAGAAAAAACATATCAAGGACCTGCAGCTAAACCTGAGAAGGAGATAAATAGCTCCTGTGCATTTTCTGGCACCCTGTTTCCCTAAAGCAGAGTTTTCATGGACAGCAGTACTATGGTCATGCAGCAACATTCCCCAAATACTGAATATGAATCTTTACTGGGGTTTATACCTGCAGATAGACTCTTAATCACTGTCCTGTGAAACCTGCCCAGCTGGTAACTCAAGAGAAGTAATTACTCAGTACATAGAGAGTTCAGTTATTCCTTTTAAAATGTGAGTGCATAGTTGAGGAACAAACCCTTCCATCTGGTCTTCTTAGGTAGAGCAAACTTGGAAAAGAGACAGATTTGGGGGGCCACTGTATGATTCTCAAGTAAGAAATTTGGTATCCCAAACATAAGTCAAAAATGGTCTCTGAAAGTTTTTAGGGTAAGGATAATCAATATTTTCCAAAGACAAGAGCACCTCCAGGGGCAATAATTCTGCATTCCTGCATTCTTGGTCTGAAAATACACATGCAGGTATTCCAAATCCACAGGTATATGTTAACATTTACTGTATTCCAGCAAAATCAGGGCTGACTCCAGCAGAGAATTCAGTGAGAACTTGCCAAACTGCACAGCACATCCTGTGTCTCCCAGTTCACAGAAGTTATGTAACTCTGGTTTTGGACTACAGAAAGCTATTTGTGAACAACCAAAAGGTGTTGTTATGGATCCTGGCCAAAGAGCTCCATGTCTTCCTGGTGAACAAAGTAAAAGCTGTCATCCTCAGGATCAGAATCCTTGTTATCTATGCAGGGATCAAAATATAGCAAGCACCTGTATTACTAAGAAGTGGAAATTCAGATAGATACAAAAATATTTTCCATTGTATTAAGAGCAGTGAAGAGCCTGTGAAAAAAAAAAAGATTCTTCTGCATCTCAATAAACCTTCTGTTTGTTTAAAAAAAAGCCAGAGAGCAGATTTAAGGAAAATGGTACTTGAAGAGGTACAGGGACTGGAAACCACTGTGCAGAAAAAAAGGTACAATAGGATTTAATTCAGTGGCTGGGAGTAAATAATTTTCTACCCCAGAACCTGTGAAAGCTTGTGAGGGGCTTTTTATGGGTGAAGTCTAGTAATGTCACAGAATCCCAGAATGATTGGGTTGAAAGGGACCTAAAAGCCCATCCCATTCCATCCCCTGCCACAGCCAGGGACACCTTCCACTCTCCCAGGTGGCTCCAAGCCCCAGTGTCCAGCCTGGCCTTGGACACTTCCAGGGATCCAGGGGCAGCCACAGCTTCTCTGGGCACCCTGTGCCAGGGCCTCCCCACCCTCACAGTGAAGGATTTCTTGCTATCATCTCATCTAAATCCCTCTTCTCTCAGTTTAAAACCACCTCCCCTTGTCCTGTCATTATCTCCCTGTGTAATAGATATTAACTCTCCTGTAGTGTTTATTTTGGGGACAGGGCGTAGTGTCTTTTAAAATTAAGTTTGTTTCTGTTCACCACACCAAGCAACATTTTTAATGCCAAGGAGACCATCATGGGTTGAGAGCACTGAGATCGCCATTACTGGCCATGAAACCCCTTTTTAGGAGCAAGGTTATTTTGGCTAAGCTTTGAGCACACACTGTAACAATCTGGTCTAGTGGAAGATGGCCCTGCCCACAGCAGAGGGTGGAAGAAGATGGGTTTTAAGGTCCCTTCCAACCCAAACCATTCTGGGATTCTATAACTATTATCCCTCTGTTTCAAGGCAATGTCTTATTGGAGAATTATATATGAGGTTTCAAAGCTTAGGCTCCACAGAATCCAACAGTTAAAAGTATGATGGATCAAATAGGCAAAAAAAACTAATACTTTATTGAGTGCTAATCATGACCATTCTCTCATCTCAACTCTCCCCATGGATTGCCAGAGAGAACAAAATGTCAAAACACTGTCGTAGAACAGCCAGGGTACTTAGTAATTATGGCAGCTCAAACAAAGCGTTACATGGAGATTCAGAAAGAACATTTCTATCCCCAAAATCCCCCTGGATTTCTCTTGCTTTGGCTGCAAGCTGTTAACACTGCTCCTGTTTCTGAGCAAGAAACTGAAACTGATGCAGCTGCACACAGAATTCCATTTGCTGTGCATGACCTGTCTTCTGCACCCCTTTACTGCTTGTACAAAAATCCACTTCACCCCTTTTAATCCAAGCTGCAGAAGCCCATCTTGAACAGAGATAATAGCTTGTGTGTGGCTCCTCACCCTTTTTGTGTTGGGATTTTTGATTCATAACCTAAAGGGGAGCTATAAGATAACACTTGAGCACTTTTCATCCCCAGAAGCACCTCGAACATAACAAGCATGAGCACAACAAACCTGGGGAGAAATGCAGAAAATCATGCGCCATAATAATACGGGCAATTTGTTGTCTTAATTTTTAAGGCATTTTACTGTGCCTTATATGAAGGTACAGTAAAATGAGGAGCCACAGAAGGTCTTCTTCAGGGCAAGAAAGGTCAATGAAACTACTCAAACTAGACCCGAGTCCTACCCACAGCAGAGGTGGGATTAGTCCTGTTATGTACAAATCTGGCAACAAAAGCACAGACAGCACAACTTCTTTGGGGTTTGGGTCTTTAAAAATCTTGGAAAAGCCTAAAGAGCACTTTTCTGTGGTGACAACTGCTCAAATTCAGTGTGCAGGCAACACATTCTGGTTCCTCCTTTCTTCTGCATTCAGGATGGCAGGTGCACTGCTGGAGACAACCCAAGTTTCATAGAAGATCCCAGCTCCAGTGACTCGTACTCATTTTGAATGGCAAATATTGTAGAATGGCATATTTCCATCTGGCTGCTCAAGTCACAGGGATTTTTAGTTTAATATTAATTACTGAAAGCAGTTTTTAGCCATTTACCTAAGGATGTAACAGAACATTCCATCAAGCCTTCAATGACACACTAAAGGACACACCAAAGAGAAAAGAGAACACAAGGTGCAAAATGGCAATATTTTGGCAATTAGTGATGTTGGAACTGGTCAAAAGGGGATTTTTAATGGACTTTAGATCTATTAGAAGCACTTCTCACTAGTTGGAGTGTCAAATTCGTCTCACTGAAAGACAAAAGTGTCCTGGAAAATTTAAGTATGAGCCTGAAGAGATGAAGACCTAATGCTGTGGGACCTTGAAAATGGGGATACAACAAAACAGAGAGCTGTGGTCCTGCCCTCCCTCATCACCCATCCTTCTGTTCACAAGCATTTAAAACCCTTTTTCACAATTTACATTCCTAAATGCAGACACTTGTATTTCCTTTCAGTGTGAGAGTGCATTGCATTTGAAGAACAATGAAATCATCCTGATATGCATGTCAGCCCAGAAAGCTCTAAAAGTGCATTTTGGTGTGAAATATTAATAGGTAGGAACAGAACACTGGCAGATTCTTTCTGTAAAAGCCCTAAAAATAATAAAATATAAACCCACCAGAAGGAATTATGTAATTTTCAGTTTATCAGTGTTGAGTGACTAGAAATTGTGGACCTTGGGCTTTTATGCACTTTATTTGATGGAAATGTTCTGAGAAAGTGTTCATCAAACTTTAAAAATGAGGAGAGGTGAGGAGAGGAGATGAATGCTTGAGATCAGTGAAAAAAACCCACCCAAAACCCAAACAAAAAGCTATAAGAAAGCTCTAATCATCTCAGCAGTCAACTGGAGACTCACTTCCACCAATTTCAATGCAGCAGGCTCACATCTTATCTACAGCTCCATGGATTTCTTAGAATTTAGCTAGGATAAAAAATTAAAATGTTCATTAATCCAGAATATTCCAATAGATGACAATCAGCAACCAAAACTTTCAAAACTAAAATAACTTCAAATTTAAAGTAATAAATAAACTATTTTCACTTTTGCATCAAAACTTCATGAAAACCACCTTAATGAAAAGGAAGGACACATTTGAGTAATTGAGAATATTTGAATACAGCTAGAATATTTAAGAAAAATACCAAGTCCATTAATTTTTCAAGGCTCATGATAATATTGTTGCAAGATTCAGAGTATTATCCCTAGTAAGAACTGCTGTCACTCACTGTTGTAAAGTTCAGAATTCAGCCAAACTATATAGTTTTTCTGTTTTAAGAGTTTATGCATAATTTCCTGTGCCTATTTTGCATGCACTGAGATCATATACAGAAATCAAAGCCATACAGCACAAAGACAAGTGGTGACACTGAAGAAAAAGCTCTAAAATGTTCATCTAATCCAAAGACCCTCCTCCAGTGAAGAAGTACATCTTTTTCCCCAGAGCCATATGACTAAAACATGCTGTCAGATTCATCTAATATTCAGTGAAAATTAACATATGCTTGGGACTATTTCAGTCTCCATTCTTTGGGAGCTGGGTGTAACATGCAAACCTTGCACATCTATTCCAATCTCAAACCACTGGATAATGTTGTATGTCAGCACCAGGAAGTAGATGATCCCACCTCAAAAAGCTACACTTAATCAGATATCCGAAGATATCTTGGGTAAAATGCCTTTAACCCATGGAAATCAGTTTTCAGAGCAAGTGGGACAGTACCTCTAGAGGTCCAAATCAGTCAGAACTAAACTACACATGACTCAAGAGCTCAAAGAACATAAATCCCTCAGTCTTTCCAGAATCTTTTCTAGTGCTTGAACAACCTCAGGTGAATTTTTTTTCCTACTATAAGAAAACCCCAGAATGGTTTGGGTTGAAAGGGACCTTAAAGTCGATCTTGTTCCAAACCCCTGCCATGATCAGGGACACCTTCCACTATCCCAAGCTGCTCTCCTACTTATTCCTTTGTTCCAGCTTGTGTCCAGTGCCCCGTTCTTGCACACCTCAGACATGCCTGGATCCATTTTCTCTCCACATTCCCATATCAGGAAGTTGCAGATACAATGAAGATCTCACAGCACATTTCCATCTCAAGCTCTCCTTGGATGCTGGGGTTGGAACAAGATGATATTTAAGGTACTTTCCAACCAGGAAGATTCCAAGACATTTTATTTACTTAGGACAGGATTTACCTGGGAGGGGACCAAAAACATGCAGTCAGACATTAACAAACCTCTAGCTCAGCTATGGAAAAACCCTTCAGCTTTTAGGAATATGCTGCCTGTCCACCTGGTCAAGGAGATAGCTTGTACAGGTCCTGTTGGTTTCTATTTTTCTGCTGCCACAGAAGAAATTTGGACAGAAGTAAAGAATCATCAATCCTATCGAGATAATATTAAGTGCAGGAGAAATGTCCAGCTGGAAAGTGTGGTTGGAAATCAAGTGAGCTGTGACGTTCACCCCAGATCATTATGAACAGGTTGCTTTCTAAAAACAGCAAGGGAATGAGAGGCCAAGGACACCTCTGAGTTTTGAAATGAAAAAGCTGGATTCAGTTTAACTTGCTGAAATAGGAAGCAATGGAAAATTAAATGTCAGAGAATTCAGAGATGAAAGCAACACAAGGACCCTTTCCAAATTCACAGGCAAAAAGTAAAACAGCCACACTCCAGGTCTGAGGTAGGAAAACCCAGATGAATTATCCATTTTGAGTGGTCTTCACACAGAAGACCCAACTCCCTGAAGGCTCTACAATGCTTTACATTACTTAATAATTTGTTCTTAGCAGAGCTGCTTCTGGAAGATCAGTTTGAGAAAAGTAGGAGGATGGGATGAAACTGCTTCCAAGAAATTTAGCTCAGGTCACAGTCAGCAAGAATTGGCTGTCTCCCCCTACCCCAAGATGGGAATGTATAGAAAAAGTTTTGAGCTAAAAAGTGTCTTAAAAAAGGAAGCACTAAAGGTAATAGACTTAGCAGCTCTGACAAGAATTTCAGCACACAGGGAGAAGTGAGGAGGAAGAGATAGAGTCAATGGAAAAAAATCCCCTGGAGGCTGAGGTCAGACTGATTAAGATGCTGTTTCAGTCAATATCCGCTGAAAACCATAGTTGAAAGCAAACAAACACTAAATATACTTTTTCAGAGCCTTACAGGGAAAAGACTCTCATGGAAAATGTATGAAGAAGCTTCCAAGTAATTATAGATTGGCAAAGTTGTGTTTCTTTCCCTGACCATTATTTTAATTAATTATTAATCAGCTGCTGCTGTCAAACCTATGTGCTTAAAAACACCAAGCAATGAGATCTTTATTAGGGGTAGTTTATCAACTTGATTTTATGTCCATCACACAGCATTAAAATGAAAGGCAAGTGATTTAGAGTAAACCATGAATTTGATCTACTCACTTATGCATTTCATTGCTTTCCCAAGCCCACAAGGAGCTTGGTGCCTGGGGAGGTGGGTGGCTGTGATTGACTTTGAGGGTAAAAACCCAGGGTCAGGAACAAAGGGGAAGCGCATGACTTGTCTGGAGTTCAACTTCTGGAGAGTTTCTGCTTCTGAGAAACCTCCCAGATTTCACATGCAGCAGTGGAGGATACAGAACATCACTTTCACCCATACCAATCTCTCCCTGGAGTCACAGCCAGCTGCACAAAGGGGACCACAAATCACTGTCCCTGCCTGAACAGGTACCATTGACTCATTTAATAAATGTCTCTAAAACCCTTTAGTCCTGCTTCCAGAATATCCATTTCTGTAAGGCTTGGACTTTTTCCAGTGAAAGTCTCTCATGTTTTGATCCTCTACTTGCCTTTTTTCCAGTATTCCTAGCACAAGAGCAATGCAAAGCATACACTCATTCTTTACCCAAGACATTTTGCTCACAAAGTTAAAGACCACTCAAAATTTCAAGAGCAGAAGTTTCCTTCTAAGGACAGCAAGGATGTTTGAGTGTACTTTTTTTATTCTGTGGTGTAGCTGTCATGGTCCATCAATGGCCTGCAGTGAGGCTGGAAGGGCTCACTGGGTTCTGTGCTGACACCAGCCTTAGTCCCAGCTGGAAGCACAGCCTGGGAAAAGCAGTTGAAAAAAGTATCAGCTGGAAAATGTGACCAAGATGGGGGCTGAAAAAATGCAAGTACGTTCATCCCCACAGTCACATCAGTTGATAAGGGCAGGTGAGAGTGTGAGAATATTTACTGCAGCAAGGTTATCTGTTTGGGGACTCTGTCAGTTGAGAATTCCAGGGGGAAAAGGGAGAAACCACAAAGAAATATAGTCAAAGACCTGATAAAACCACCATGGAGACACTGACAAGGATCAAACCTTGGCAGTCCTGCTGATGGATGGGTTGCTCAGGAACCACAGGCACCACTCACAGCAAGATCAGCATGAGGCAGGAATGGTATGTGTCCCTAAAAACCAGCTACTGCGGGAGACCAGTGGGAATAAGGAGCCTTGGAAAAGTGGTGAAGAGGAACAGGCTACGAATAAACTTACAAAACTGAAGCAAAATTTTTGCCAGGATTAACCTCCCTACTTGCAATACTAAGCACTGAGGCCTTTAGTGTTTGGCCTTGGTCAGACTGAGGGCATACTTTGCCTACAGATAAATAAGATTTAAAGCTACCTTCTGGGATACAGAAAGTATCAGCAAGTTTGTGGACTCAAAAATTCTTTAAAATGTAGATAAGGTAAGGCTGAAGCTGTCTGGGCTTTTTAAGACAGAGAGAGATTTCAAAGGGGTGTTTACTGCAGTTTAAAAAGCCCTCTAAGAACATGAAGTCCAACCATTAACTCAGCACTAAATGGTGTCTTTGAGCACCAAGCCTGCATTGCTTTGAACACTTCTGGGGATGGTGACTCCACCACTCCCCTGGCCAAGCTGTTCCAATGCCTACCCTCCTTTCAGGAAGAAATCTATCCTAATATCCAACCTGAACCTTCCCTGGGGCAACTTGAGGGCATTTTCTCTGGTCCCACCACTTGTTACCTGGGAGAGGAGAGACAATTACCAGTTCTAGACTAATTTTATTTCTGAATCAGAGTAATGGTAACACAATGGGCCTTTCTTTACAATTGCAGATTTTTCAAATATGGCCAAATTTTTCAAGGTTTCATGCTTGCTTCCCTGCAGACATCTGAAGCCAAACCTCCTCTTTACTGTTTCACTGCACTTACCACCAAATGCCCCAGATTTGGGATTTTCTCCCCATCACTACACAAATTTTGCACATCCAGTTCTATGTTGATTAGAGTCTGAAAACCTCAAAGAGGTCGTGAAATATTTCATTTATGGCAAGAGCTGTGTGCTGTGAAGACTTTAAAGAAAATAGTTGGGATTATAGGTTATTTAGAAAGGCAGGCAGCCATTGCAGACAGATCCTACAGTAAGCAGAGCTTTATAGCCAGTCTCCACAAATGCTGAATTAAGCACAAAACATCCTGATATATTGCAGGAAATCCTGCCCAGTCTAAGAGCCTCCAACAAAGTGAAGAACTACCCAGCTGCAGCAGTGAATGTCTGTCACCTCTTGATATGCTACATTCATCTCCCTGCTTGCCAGTGCTGCTGTGGGCTCCAGTTGTGCCAGTTCTTCCTTGTTCCTCCCTGTTGGAGAGTGGAAAGTGCAGTAGATGTTGAGATGAAGAGAAATCAAACATGCTCCTGAACCAAAGCCTTGTACCTCTCAGGGCAGTGCTAAGTCTTGGAGAGAGCAACAGCAGCAGTAACTCTCCAAAGATTTGCAGGTCTGCAAGTTACGGGCACTGGGAACCTCTTTTGGTCTCAGGCTCTCACCAGGACACACGCCCCAAAAAGACACGGCCCTGAACTTGATGAATAACTGCAATTATTGCTATTTAACAGGCCTTTAAGAGTCAGAAGAGAAAGGCTGTGAGAACACTGACAAAGGAGGACCGGAGACATTCCACCCAGAGCTGTGGAAGGAAATGAGAAGGATATGGAGTACTGTTAAAATATGAAAGGGATATGAAAGCCAGCTTCAATTAACTAGACTATAAACGCATATACCATCTGCTAGCAATTTTTTGCATCTCAAAAAGGAGTCTCAATCAAGTCAGAACCATTCAGCTTTTCACACGCTGAAAGTGGCAGTATTAGAAAGATCCGTTCTAAACTTCCCCATCATTTCCAGCTCTCCAGCTTCTCCAGCCTACCCAGATGGCTGAAACCACAAAAGTAAGGAATGTGTTTGAAACCACCACTCCCTAATTTAGGAGGGAACACATTCTTGATCAAATGAAAAAAAATAATGAAAACATTTATGGTTTCCAGCTTCTCTGAAGCTGCAGAGAAAGGTTTTCACTCTGACAACTTGTATTAGCTGTCCTGGAATCTGCAGGCAGCAACATTTAAGAAGTAATTTAAGCTGAAAGAGTACTTTTGGGGAAAGTGTCTGAATTGTCAGACAGATCTATTAAGACAGATCTTGACAGTCTAATCCATAAGCTTTTCTTTTTTAGTGTGAGATTTGTATCGATTTTTAAAATAGCAATCCCATTACTACACATTAACAGCATGGATAAACATCTCTCTGAGTATTTAGGATTACAACAGGACAAAGACAGAATGTGAGTGCAGTAATTTTCCATCACAAAAGGTGAGTTTAAGGTACCTGCAAATCAAGTCCATCTCTAAATCAAATGTTTGGGACAGCAGGAGCTCTGACGACCTTTTTTGTTACCCAAATCAACTCTCTGCTTGTTCCAGGCAGTCAGCTCAACATCCTCTTACTCACCTTACTGCCTTTCTGTACTGGTTTGAACAGCAAAACCAGTGAGACTTCAAGTCAGTAATACAATTTTTAATAGGGAAGGGGAAAAAAAAAGAGAAAAAAAATACATGCAATAATAAAATAAAACCACTGACAGAGTCAGAATACAACCTAATACCCTGTCAGTCAGGGTGCTGGTGCAGTTTTCCTCCAAAGGGTCCAGCGATGATGTGGATAAAAACCTGGTTCTTCCTCTGGAATCCAGTGGAAAAAGGCTGCCTTTGGCGTTCTAAACCTCAGTTTTTATCTAGGTAGGAAAGGCTTGGCTCGTCCTCCTGACTGGAGCATCTCCCAATGGGATGATGTAATCTTATCAGTTATACAGTAGGACTCAATGGCCCATTAACAGAAGATACTTCCCACAGAGATAAGGATGATCACCCTTATCAGTTATGGCCCATCAACAGAAGACATTTCCCACAGCGATAAGGATGATCACCCTTCTCAAATGGTAATAGAATATGTATGTTGTAATGTAAACCAGGACACTTTCCCACTGCCAGACCTGGAAATTCCCTTTCTAAGGTGTCCAGCTGTCACAATTTTAGGCATGACAGAGGAAAACCAGGAGCAAGTGTACCTATGCATGCAGCTCAATTGGCAGAAATGAAGGAAATTGATTCCATCTCAGAGGTGTTTTCCAGCCTACCTGATTCTGTGAAAAGAAACATCCCAACAGAAAAGGAGAGGCAGGGAGTTTCCCTTAATAGCAGTTTGGATTTCCAGGGCCAGAAAGACCAGACCCGGCCCTCCCTGAGCCCAAAGGCTACTCATGGACTTGTCCCATCATCAGACCTGTAAGACTGACCAGACTCCCAACAGCACCAGTGTCATGGCCAAAATAAACAAATGCTACGGCAGTAAATCCTGCCATTCTCTGTCCCAGAGATTCCTTGAGCTCAGCAGGCTGGTGCATGCATCAGCCTCAGAGTAGAACACAAAATCCCAGAATGGTTTGGGTTGGAAGGCTTCCTAAAGCTCATCTCATTCCAATCCCTTCTGCCATGGCAGGGACACCTCCCACCATCCCAGGCTGCTCCAAGCCCCAGTGTCCAACCTGGCCTTGGACACTCCCAGGGATCCAGGGGCAGCCACAGCTTCTCTGGGCACCCTGTGCCAGGACCTGCCCACCCTCACAGGGAACAATTCATTCCTAATATCCCATCCATCCCTGCCCTCTGGCAGTGGGAAGCCATTCCCTGTGTCCTGGGCCACCATCCCTAGTAAATAATCTCTCTTCATCTTTCCTGTAGGTTCCCTTCAAGACCTGGAAGGGTGAGTTATGTTACCCTGGAGCCTTCTCTTCTCCAGGCCGCCTTTCCTTTTGTCTCCACCAGTTGCCACAGCTGTGTAACAACAACTTAGCTGATTCACCCTTGATTCTAGGTATGGAATAAACTACTGTAATTTCAAGATTTCTCTCAAAATGCAGTATTTCTGCCACTCATACACTTTCCCCTAAACACACACACATTTAAGGAGTTCATTTTCATCCTTGGTTTGTTATGATTTTAAAGCTCAACTTGCATACTTACAGGTGTTCCTAGCTATCAGGACATTGGACAACAGAAGGATTGCTCAGAAGTGCACAACCCTAAAGATTTGAGTCCAAGAATGCTCAGGTGTGTAAAGCCTGTGACAGCGTGGCTGGACCTGGGTCAGGTCAGGGGCCGTAACTATGGATGTGGAAGAGTTAAGCTAGAGATCCATGGTGGGGCTGCCTGAATAGTTCTTTGGTTTAAAAATTGAATTAATCCAAAACATTCAGAGATATTTTGAATGAGAAAAATTAGATGCTGTCAAAGTGTGATCTGCAAGTGCTACCTGATCAATGAGGGAGGTAGGGAAAACAGGAATAGAAAGAGGGTTTGCAGGGAAGTCTCTCCTGACTCACAGTGACAACAGATTCCACAGCAGTCTGGGTCTCTCCAAAATGTCTTGCAGTGTTGCAGGCCTAGGTGGGAAGCCTTCAAAGCCACTGGACTTCACTCTTGAAGCCTTCCTGCCCCATGGGAAGGAAGCTCCATGTAAGCCTGCTGCCTCCAGGCACCTTTCTTTTCCAAGTGCTGTTCCCTCTCTTCCACCTTAGACAACCTCTGCTCATTTCCTGCAATTGCTTTCTCCCAATTCCCTCTTACAGAACTGGAAAAGAGCCACAAGAATGGACCTAACTGCTACTCCAGCTTCTTTTGGGTGGCAGATAGCCTTGAAGATCAGTGGAGATGGCTTTACACCATGGGCACAGCTCCAGAGCCTCCCACCTTGTTCCCACATACTTGAGCAACCAGTGCTTGGACTACCTCCACCTGAAGTGGCTGGATCACCTCAGAACCAGCACAGCTGACCAAAGAGATAGCCCATACCATGTAGCACCATGCTCAGCCATGAAAAAGAAAGGGAATCCTTGGGGTTTTTATTTAGTTCTCCATTCTGCTGAGGGGGTCAGGGAGTGAGGGTGGGTCCATGTGGATTTGTGTCAGGAGAGAGCATCACAGGGTTCCCAGGTGTTCCACCCTCTCTGAAGATGTCACCCAACACCTCAGAGCCCAACTGTTACCTGGCTGATTGCAAAGGGCAGAGCCATGACCTTCTTCAGACTCTCAAGCACAGAAATGTACTGACAGAACTCAGAAATTTCAGCTAATCTTCCCATTAGGGCCCTGCTACACAAACTCCCAAAACTGAGGGTTAGAGGAGTATCAATTTGCTTTCTGAGTGGACTCTGTGCCTTTAAGGCTGCAGATCATAATGGGAAAAAACAAAAAAAGCCCTCAAAATGGCCAAGTACTAGAAAGGTGATAAACCCCACACCATTAAAGCAGAGATTTAAAGGCAGGTACATATTCTACCTCATCTGATTCTACTGTGAAATACCCAAGGCTGTTACAGAGGTTCACATTAGTTCTTCCAGCTCCATCAAGAAAGAATGTTTGCATGGCCTTTGCCAAGAAGGGTGGAAAGTTCAGAGAAAAAATAAAAGAGAAAAAGGAAGAACATTCCACAGTTTCCACAATTATTCTTAGAGAGTTAGTGGAGTGGGACAGCAGAGCAATACCCAGAAAACCTTTTGCTGTGCAAGCTCACTGCCACCCTGAGCCCAGGGCTGCTGCCTTTTAGAAAGCTCCTCTTGCATCCATTATTTGGACTGTGCTGCACCTCTCCCTGGCCTGGAAAGAGGAACACAAAATGGAAAAAGGAACTGTCCCACTCCAGGCCATAGCCATTAAAAGCCTGAGCTTCTTTCTCCAAAATATTTCTAGCAGAATACATTGAATATCCTGCAGGTGTAGCAATGTTTGAGCACAACACTTCTTTTTTCCTGTCCCCCACCTCACTGCTCACCTGTATTTCTAAATTCAGACAGCCAGGCTGAGTTCTGCTTTGTCTGCTGAAGAACCCCACACCTGGCCTGAGAAGCTTAGGGACAACAGTAGGATACACCAGGCAGAGAGACCATCAAGGGGAAATAAAATACATAAACAGCTTCTGGAAGGAGCAGGTGAGTGTCATAAATGAGACTCAGGGAAGCTGGAACAGAGAGAGGTGAGCTGGAACAGGGATCACTCTTGATCAGGGAAAATTTTTCTTGAAGCTATTTCTCAACACAGCAGCACTAAGAAAAGCAAGTTGTATTTTGTCCCTGCTGCTCCCACACAAACTGCTTTTGTGACTAAAAGCCAAACCTGTTTTTAAATATCAATATTAAAAAGTCACACAAGTCTTTCAGCTCCAGCTATCACACAGAAAAAGGTTTCAGCGTCCTTTTCACAAGCAAGAATCACTTTTTAAAATAACGTTTTGTCTCCCAAGATCCAGTCTCCTTTCTGCCACTAGATGTCCCACAAGTAAGAGGAGAATCCAGATGGGAGCCCTGTGAGCTAATTGTAATTTGGATTTCTTTTCATTTGAGCCGCTTTGAACTCTTAATGTGTTATGCAACTCAGTGAAAGCTTTCTCAAATTTGTAAATACAACAAAAGATTCTTGCTGGATTGATGTACTCATTTAACACTAATTTTGATGGCATAATATTAGAGGTTAATCCCATATTCAGTTTGTTTCTATGCTTTAGTCCTCTAAGTTTTAAACATAATGCAATTCTAGCAGAGAAACATAGTGAAGGCACTGCCCCATGGGAACAGTTTTGTTGATGTTTATTTCAGCATTAAAATAAACATCAGAGCAAGAACTGTAAAGTATCATTGAAAAAAACTATATATGAGAACTACCACACTTAGGAGAAAGTAGAGATAATTTGATGTCCCTTTAGATGCTGGGAACTGCAGGTGGTGGAGCATCAGACAGGCCACCAGACCACGTGCTGCTGAATGCTGAGCACACCCCAGGGCCAGGGTGGATGAGGCTCAGAACAACCTGGGCTAGTGGAAGGCATCCTTGCCTATGGCATTGGGTGGAAAGAGATGGGATTTCAGATCCTTTCCAACCCAAATCAGGCTGTGACTCTGTAGGGAGGAAATGCTGTGTCACATCAGCCAGGTCATTAATGACAATCAATGTAATCAATCCCCAGGGTACCTTAGCAGCAACTACTCTGCAGCTGGACTTTGAGGCCACTGTCCTGCACTCTCTGGTCATTTGGTTCGTTTTCAGTTTGCCCCTCTGGCCACTTCCTTGACCTGCCCTTTATCAGCCCCTATGTAAGGATGGTGTGGGAGACAGCATCAAAGGCATTACTAAAGTTGAGGTAGACACTGGTCCTCCTTCATCCACCACTGAGTAACTGCATCATGGAAAGCTGCCACGCTCCTTAAACACAATTCAGCCTCCAGTGAAGGTGTTTTCCTTAGCGTCCCTTTCCTTAATGTCCCTATCCATGCAAGAAGCTTCTCACTCCTGCCTGGCTATAAAATCCCAGGGACTTCTGTGTGTTTTCCAGAAGGAAATAAGAGGCAATAAAGGACAGAAAACACAACTCCAGTGACAGCAGAAAACTTAACCCCAGTGAGACTGGAAACCTCTGAAGCCTTTTATAAGGCAACAGGATTTCATCCCAGAGCTGGCACAGCCCTGTGTGCAACAGAGATTTTCTGGTACAAGGGGTGGACCATTTGAGCCCACTGTGGCCACCGAACATTTGACAGTCACATAAATAAACCCTATTTTTATTTTGCAGAACAGCTTCCCGATTTCCTGTCACCACTCAGATCTCAGCACACAAAACCCCTAAGTAAACCAAGGAAGGAGATATTTTATTCATGAGTGCAAAGCCCAGCTGAATTCTGAGAAAGCTTATTGTTGCTTTTGAGGTGTCTCCTCTCCGGGTATGGAGCTGTGTAGTGCATCACATGGAAAGTGTCACAAGTCCCCAGCACAAGAAACTTGGCAGAAGATGCACAGGGAATGGCCAATGTGTGAGAAGAGGCTTCTGTGATGCATTGTCAGGCTGGAATTTGGTCCCAACTCTATTTTGTGTATTCTAGCTGCTTAATCCAATTACAAGAAGTGACCAGCTAAGGATTAGATGAGAAGGAAGCCAAGGAAGTGACTTTGGCCCAGGACTCAGCTGACAGATGCCAAGTTACACAGTACAATTCCCTTAGTAAACCTGGACTTATTTCTGCAGCAGTTCTTTTCGGCCACTGCAAATATACAACTCAACAGCATCTTCAGCTCCGGAGTTTTGCCCTCAGGACTGTCAAAGCACAGCTAAGCTCAGCCCAGCTGAGCTCAGATTCATTAAATTGGAGTGCTGACCTATGTAAGCCACAGAAAATCTGCTGTTGAATTTGTCCTTGCTTTTCCAAGTGATACTGGGAGCACTGTTGGAATGTGGAAAGTCACAAACACGTATTCATTGCCTGTTCTCTCTTTACCTATGAAACATTCCCCGAGTACAGAAAAGCAAACGTTCCAATGGTATCAGCATGTGGAAAAGTGAGTAAAGATGGAGCTGGAAGCAGGAGGCTGGCTGAGTGCAGAGCCACAAGAACCAGCATCCTGATGGCACCAGCAGCTCCTAACTGCCCTGAGCAGCCTCTACCTGCACTCCTGTCCAGAGGGTCCTGTTCAACTCCATGCCTGGCACCCAGTCCTGACCTGAGCTGGAAGGCAGGTGACCCTTTGGACCCATCTACAGCTTTGCCTACAGCCCCAATTCCTGCTACTCCCATCTGGATCCCTGGATGGATCCTGCTCCATCCCCTCACTTGGGCTGGAGCTTTCCACTGACCCTTTTACCTGCACCCAGCTCTGTTGCTGCATCCCCATGGGCCTGAGGAAAAGGTTTCAAATGGCAAAGCCCAGCCCTGGCTGTGTTTCTGGTGGTGTTTGAGGCATTTCATTGCTGTCCCAGTGGATGGATTGCGGGGGACACTGGCAGCTCTGTTTACCAGCCTGAAGTGCCTCAAGTGCTCAGAAGTTGCACAGACACAGTTCACAGGCACACCACCAGTGGAGACAGCCTTCAAGGAAGTTAGGCTTGCAAAGGACAAGAAAGAGGTTTCACTTTGCTATCAGCACTAAGAAGCCCCTGTTAAGCACTTCTGAGCCCCTCAAGTTTTAATTTTATTGTACAATTCCTCTAGCAGCTTTTGGTATCCCCCTGCCCCTTTTTCCTGGTACTCCTGGCTCGTGGAACCACAAGGTTCTTCTCCCTGGAATTCAGCTGGATGCAGGATTTTGCCACATTTCTCACAAACAAACACAGGCAGGCACCACGCAGGTGAGGGCAGCACCTTTCTGCTGAGATGCAAACCCCTTCACTGCCCAGCAATTCAAATTATCTCCACAGCGGGGCTGCACAGGTGTCACCAACCACTGCCCCTGGAAACACCTTATGGTCTCAAGGGTCACTTGGTATTTGCTGTCCCAAAGCCAATGGAACTGAGGCAGCTGGACACAAACCCAACCCTGGGAATGGCCTGTGGATCCTGTTGGATCCCAGACACCTGGGATTTTTGAGCTTTCTGTGCTTTCTGACACTGACCCCCTGGAGAACACTGCTTTTGACCTGAGGCCTTGGAGAAGGCTTCCAAATTTGAGTGATGGAGTTCAAGTCACGGGTGTGTAGTTAAATAGAGGTGTGTGATTTCACATGGTGAAGGGTTTTAAATTTGAGGTTTTTATAATACACTAATAGGTGGTATGGGACAAGATGGAGGGTTTTGAGTGTTGTTTCCTTTCTGTGTTCTTCTTCCTTGTTCTCCATGGTTTCAGGTTGTTGTTTCTGGTTGGACAGTCAGTGCTGCACTGTGGGTCACAGGAGTTTGGTTACTGGGTCTAAAGTATAAATGATATAGGTGTTAATTCTCTGTTGGACTGTTTAGCTGTAAGAGACCTTGTAGCTATAGCTGGGTTCTCCTCCATTTTGCTCACTTTTAGTTGGTAGCTGGAAGTGTTGCAGAACTCTCTGTATTTCAGATAAGATTTAATAAACAACCAAGCCTGAACATAAGAAAATTCGTCTCCTTCATGTTTTTTAATCCTGCCTCTGAGTGAAGACAGAAGAAACTCCACACAAACCACTAATTAAGTGGTGCAAAACACCACTCCATTACAGATCCAAATTCCCCGTGACCTTGTAAGAGCAAGTGACAGGGGATGAGCCAGTGTCTGGAGCTCCAACACCAGGCTGCAGGGCACCTCCTTGGAAACTGGATTTGTCTGAACTGCACATGGAATAGTTTGTAAACACTAGATCAATGCATTGCAGACATAAGAAACCCACTGGTTTGGTAGCAGGGAGATTGAGTACATTTTTCAGTCTCTTGCCTAGACATATGCCCCCTCTGCAAGCTGGAAGAAGCAGGCAATGAATATTTTGACAAATATTCTAAAGGTTTTATCAACACAAGCTGATGAAATGCACAAATAGGGAAAAACCCACATATTTTGCATTATTACTTTCTTATGGATTAGTCCCAGAGGCCCACAGATTGCTAGCTGAACTCTCTGGAATACTGTTACTTAAATTAAGTGCTCTAGTCCCAGTTCTGGTTTACATATATTTAACTCTCCTTTCCCACACAATCTTTGTATTTTAACAAATAACTGATTTCTTCAATGGATTATGCTCCCTTTAAAGATAGCACTGTTGAGACAGGTCACTGGTTTGGCAATATTAAAGCATAAATCCATTTCACCTACTAGCCCCCAACCTAATTTTTCCAATTTGGCTGAAGGTGGAGCTGTCTGGGTGCATAAGCTGACTTGCCTCTGAAAGCAGATGCCATTTCCCTTCCACAGCTGAGACAAAGGCATTCCCAGAGCAATTCAAACCCTTCCACACTGCCATCCTCTGGCAAAATATGCATACAATATTAATGACAATTATTTTTGTCCTGTGGCGCATTCAGTCCTGGAAGAAGAGCAGGAATCTTTTCCTAGTTCCTGTGGAATCTTTACTGGAAAACATCCAGTAAGTCTGATCAAAGTAGAAAGTAGAGGGGTGTTCCCCTCCTTCCCCCAAATCCAAGTGCATCTTTCTTGTATTACTTCTGGGAAGATACATATCCAGTTATCCATAAAGGTATCGCATTATAACAGGATATCTAAGGACAGTATTATTAGAATGCACAGTTTTCAAGCTCAGAAGCTACAGGATGAAAAAGAAAAAAAAAAAAGAAGTAAAAGCAGACTTAATACAGAAAGGAGTTTGCTCTTGGAATGTCTGTCCAGAGTCAGATGCTGGACGACTGATCTGACCAGGGCTGTCACACAAGAAATGAGGAAACTCAGTCAGGACCTGCTGAATTTGCAATCGACTTTGGCACTGGCACGATTACTCAAAGTACCTGGACTCAAACAAGATCCTGGCACTGCTGGCTGAATTTCCCACCTCTAATCCAGGCTGTCAGCAGGAAAACTACCAGGTGGCAAACAAGGAAAGCAATTCCTCAATCACAGACAACAAGGCACAAGAGTTTTGGGTCAATCCAGCAACAGCAAATGTACTTGAACTCTTCCAGGGATGGGGCAGCCACAGCTTCTCTGGGCTACCTGTGCCAGGGGCCTTCTCAGTCAATAATTTCTTCCTAATGTAAATCTAAATCTGATGTAAATACCACTGCAGAGCTCTCATGTTGAGAAATCCCACCTTCTGTAATGAAGAAAAATTTATCCCAGGATTACATCCAGGCAATTCTCTCTGCTATGGACTTCAGCCATGAGATGAAAACAGAGCTTACAACAGCAAAGAAAATAAAACTGACCAGTGTCATGATGGTGTGCAGTGAGAACTGTAGAAGTGGCTCCCTTATTGCCACCTGGCAAATAATCCTTGACAGAAAACAGCAAGCTCTCACTGAGACCCCACCTAGAATTAAAAGCTGCAACACCTGCTGGGCTTTAAGTAACACACAGAAGGTACCAACCCAGGTGTTACAGGATGTGGTCCAAAAGGCTGCTGTACAGGTCTTGTGCAGTGACTGCTTTCTCCTTAACTCTGGAGTTGAGTGCCAGAATTCAGGAGCAGACTGTTGGCACTCCCCCCCTGATGCCTCCAGGCTGTGAGCCTCAGTAAGCTGCAGGAACAGGCTGACCAAGAGCTACCCCATGAGCCTGGAACAGGCTGAAGGCATGAGATGGATAACTGACACCACCAGACTCTCACTGACAGCAGTGTCACCCATTTCTGTGCAGGCCTGGTGCAGCCCCCGCCAGGGGAGAACAGAAGTGTTCCACCAGATCTCAGTGCATACCCTGGTGATTCCCCTGGCTCCCAGCTCACCTATGAACCCACCTGCAAACACAGGTCTAATCCTGGGATGCATGCACTGGATAAAGCTTGGGAACTACTCAGGGAAGCATGGAGCCCCACACTTACAGTGTACAGCAACCACCTGCAAATTTAGCTGCATTCAAGAGCTGAGACCTTAATTTGGCAATTCAGACTGCTGCATTTGCTTTGGTAGTTTTCCTATTACTGTTGTGAATAGTGTCTGGGCTCCTACATAATTAACAGCAGCATAATGCCTACGAAGTGCTTCTAATTTGCTAGGCTGCCTTTTCATGCAAGTGAAAAAAATTTCAGCAGATATTAGCAAGCAAGAAGCAGAACCCCACACACACTGCTGGTGGAGGAATCTTGAGTTCCAGCCTTGAACAAAAACCTGAAATAATGAAACTATCCACCAAAACAACCAAAAAAGTAAAAAGCAACAGATACTAGGTGATTCCTTTGCACTGAAAGGGGGAGTGCATCCTCCTATGGTATGGGATCACGGATGTGGTCCAGGTTTCAGTTTTGAGACTGAGATACAGAGGTGTGCCATTTCTTAGTAGTGTAGAGTGAGCTACAGACAGATGTCTTATCATTTTCTGCCCCATACAGGTCTCCCCCTGCTACTGTCCATTATCTAATACTGATCCAGGCACTGTAGCAATTCATGTTTCCCCAAATTAAAGGAAAAAAACTAACAGATTCAACCGCCCAGCCCTGGGACAGTTCTCTCCCCCAGGTATTCCATATAATCTCCCATGAGACAATTTCTTCTTACTCTCCTTCCTTCTGAATCCCTTTAATAAGCCATTCCCTTTTATCAGAATCCTTTCTATCTTCACAGGGCTTTTTTGACCATCTCTTCTCCCTTCTTCCCCCCCCCCCCCCTTCTTTTTTTAACTGCCAGAAAAAGAAGTTCTCACAGAGTGCAGCTGCATTTAACTAAGAATTTGGAATTCTGCAAGATACCCTGGCTTGCTGTGGACAGCATACCAACCAACCCTTAAAAAAAGCTAGAGGAAGAACCACACACAGCCCCTACATCTCAAGTAACTCCCACGTTCCTGTCAATTTAGCTGATGATTTGGTGCTGCAGCAATTTTCCCTGAGCCTTGGAATTGGAAGCAGACATGGCTGGGTGTTTATCTTTTGCCAAGTGCTAGCTCCCTTTGGTATCCAACAAGCCTCTTTTTAACTTCCCTGATAACAAGTACATTGTTTACAGCAAACATTCTCACAGAAGAATGTAGCTTGCACCCGAGGTCAGGCTTGGGGAGACAGTTACTAGAAGAGCTGAAAGGATGTGCAGCAGGTAATTCTGCCTCTATTTTTCTCTAGTATCAAAGAAGCAATATGGAAGTGTATAGATTTTTAGATGCAAGGTTTCACGTTGTTCCATATGAAAATAAGTTTTAGCTGGACATCCCCTCTTCCTCCTATTTTCCATTAGCTCCTAATGCTAAGCACAACATCAGAGAATCCCAGAATGATTTGGGTCGGAAAGACATTAAAGCTCATCTCATTCTATTCCTCTGCCATGGGCAGGGACACCTTCCACTATCCCAGGTTGCTCCAAGCCCTGTCCAGCCTGGCCTGAAACACTTCCAGGGATGGGACAGCCACAGCTTCTCTGGGCACCCAGTTGTCATCCTCATGCAGTATGGAATATCCCCCCTTTGGTTGTTTCAGGTAAGTTGTTCTGGTTGTGCCCTCTCCATGTTCCTCACTCAACCCCAGCACAGCTCAGCAACAGCCAAAACACCCTGGTCTTATCAACACTCTATCAGTCACAAATCCAAAACAGCATCATACAGGCTGCTGTGAAGAAAATGGACTCCATCCCATCCATACTAGAACAGCAAGACAGGCATCATTACCTTCCTGTTATATCCTTTAAAGAAACACAGTCTGTTCCCACCATTATGTTTATATTTAATCTCTGAGCTTTCCAAATAAATATTGGTACAACAATCTGAAAAAATTCCAGTTCACAATAAAACTATTTAAAAAAAAATCCCTAATAATTTTTAGCACTGATTTTTCAAGCTCATTGCAGCTGCAGCAGGGATTCCCCTACATGGCAGTGTTTTTGAGCTGCTCCTTTGGGAATGAGTGTTCCTAAAGAACTGACACAGGCAGCAGGGACCAGCAACAGTACCTTCCTCACCTGAGGGAGGTAAGACCGGGATCTTCACTCCAACCAGGACAGTCCTGGCCTGAGTTACAGCAAAGGAGTGTGCCAGGAGTGTCTCCAGCACATCTGCATGAACCTCTTGGAGTTACACTGTCTCTTCACCTCTAGCCCTCTGGCACAGCAAGCCAACTAAATCCCTGGAATAGTGCTCCTCCTGGCTGGGATCAGCTGACAGGCAACCTGCCAGCCTAGCAGGGCTGTACCTTAGTGTCTTCCCACTAATGGAAGGGCTGTGCCAGGAATGCCCCCAACAGGTTCAGCACAAAGTTTCTCAAAGGACTCTGGCAGCAGGCAACAAAGGAAGGGCTTTCAAGCACTACACGGAAGCAGAGCCCACTTCAAGGGCACTCCTTCGCCCCACAATCTAATCATAAGAGCTCTTTAACTACACACTTTTCCTTTCTCCAGCAGCTTGAATACTCTGCACTACAGACCAAACCTAAGCCAAATTAAATCCTGGTAGCAGTGGCCACAAACCTGTCCTCCTTCAAACAGCATCACTTCTCAATGTGCTCACTCCTGCTCCTCAGCAGCTTTGGGTGAATATCCATTTCTGTGTCGTTCTTGGCTTTAACATAGGAGACTGTACACATTTGAAGCAAGGCTGCTGGTCAGTACTCCTGGGAAGAGGATGAGAGGACAAACAGCATGTGACAGATATTTCTCAGTCACCTCACACATTGCTGGGATGGTGCTGGGATACTGCAGCAGCAACACAGTCCAGGAATGCATGAAACAAGCAGCTTTGCTGTTAATTTCCTTTCCAAGTTGCAGAAGAGACATGGGGATCTCCAGGACTTCACTGTGAGCCTGCAGCAAATCGTGACAGTACTGGAGGAGCGATTACAGCCACCCTCCCCAAGGCAGACTGTATCTTCAGCCCCAGAATGTATCTTCATCACCCATCCTGCATGGCATCAAATGTTCAAGCAGGTAATTAGGTCACAATCTTTGACATGACAGGGAATACAATCCCCCTCCCCCGCCAAACTAACAGGCTTCATCAGCTGAACACTGCCGAACTCTTAATTACTGTTCCAAAGTGCTGAGGGCACAGGTTTAGCTACTCCCCCCGGCTGGGAAGTGCTGGCATACCTTTTTTCACCATTAAGTGTCTACATTTGCAAACAAATCCCGGGCAGAGCTGCGGCGCCTGCTGTTTGATGGCTTTCAGCGGAGCCAGGCAGATGGACCGAAGGGAATTAGCGCCTGAGTTTAACAAAGCCTAGCTACAGACCAGCTGACACGGGGCTGTCAGCACGCTCGTCAGGCTTCAGAGGGAGGAAACCAGGTTATTCCTGTACAGTATAGCAACGCACCACGGACAGACTTGAGTGAGAGCTGGAGATAAAAAGAGGATTACAGCTTAAGGGAAGCTGGCACCCCAGCGAGGGAGCAGCCTGGGCCTTCCAGCCGTTCTCCTTCTCAACAGCACAGCTCAGCATCTCAGAGCTGTTAGATTTGTGTCCATGATCTAGTGCCTGTAGAATTCCAGAATCCCTGAATGGTTTGGGTTGGATGGGACTTTAAAGCTCATCTTGTTCCAAACCCTGCCATGGGCAGGGACACCTTCCACTATCCCAGGTTGCTCCAAGCCCCAATGTCCAACCTGGCCTGGGACACTTCCCGGGATCCAGGGCCACCCTGTGCTAGGGCCTCCCCACCCTCACAAGGAGGAATTTCTTCCAAACATCTGATCTAACCCTGCCCTCTGTCACTTTAAAACCATTGCCCCTTGTGCTGTCACCATCTGCCCACCTCCTTTGAAAACATTAGAAGTTGAAAACTCTTGTTTACATTCCAAGCTTGCAAAGGAGATGATGCGTTCAAGCCCAAATTTGGTGCCTTTGTGCACCTGTAGAAATGGGAATTTAAAACCTGTACTGTTCTGCCATACATCCAGACAGCTTTCTCCTCAGAACAGGACACAGCACACTGATGTGGCAGCTCAGAAATCCAAGCCCCTTCAGGTGCAACAGAGGTACCCTTTCATTTTCTGCTAACTGACTTTGTGCTCACTTTCTACTACCTGACAGATCATTAGCAACCTAGAAGAGCCCAGGCTATCAAGTATTTGTGATCATCAAGCTTCCAATGTCATTTACCCCACCAAATGAGAGGCAGAGGACATTCCCAGTCAAAGAGGGTATCTCAGTCTGGAAAGAGGAGCTAGCTCTCTCAGGCTGTTAACAGAACCCAGGACACTCTGGGCAGTTGTTTGCTCACACACCACACCACACCATCCCATCCCATCCCATCCCATTCCATCCCATCCCATCCCACCCCACCCCACCCCACCCCATCCCATCCCATCCCATCCCATCCCATCCCATCCCATCCCATCCCATCCCATCCCATCCCATCCCATCCCATCCCATCCCATCCCATCCCATCCCATCCCATCCCATCCCATCCCATCCCAAATTTCTTGTCCAGATCAGCCTGTGCTTGTTCTTTCTTTGTTTCACAGTTGCCACTGTTTTCCTTCCCTTTCCTTCCTGCTGTTTCAGTCAGTCTTTTCAAGGCTTTTGGTAAGTGGTGTCATAGAATCTTTGAATCACTAAGGCTGGAAGAGAGCCCCAAGGTTATCAAGTCCATGCCTTGAGGAGCAACAAGTCATCACCTATGCCAAGATGTTTACTGCTTGAATTCAGAAGCATTGCCAGAAGCCACTCCACCAAATTCTTCACTTGACAGAGATGTCTTCTCCATAACATAACACCCACCTAGAAGGAGTCTTACTTTCCAGGTACCAAACCCTGAGTCAGGGCTGTTTAGCCCTGAAGGAGAACCAACATTTTTATGTCTCTACCTGCCCTGCCTCCAATGTCCCCTTGTAAAAGCAGAGCAGATTCTCTCAGGCAGGTCTCCTTGGCTTCCCTTATGCTCTGCCTTCCTTGGAAATCCAATTGCATTTCTCTTTGCATATCCCAGGAATCCCAAATGAAAGCCACAACAAATCTGTATGAGTAGCCCTCTGGATTTCTTTCTAATCCTTTGTTTTATTCTCAGTCTTTTGGAGGATATGCCCATAGATGTGCCACCAGATGCACACCACTGGCCAAAGAGCTTATCCAGCTGGCAGGAGGGGCTTCCTCCTCACAGCTCCCCAAGTGCAGAAGGGAAGAGCAAAAACATTTCAAATTCCTTCCACTGCAGCACTAACTGCTCTAATGCTAAGGTTTTACACTTGATAAGGGATGGGAATCCTCCTCCAAAGGCAGGGCAGGGAGCTCCCCAGCACTTCAGCTGTGAGCTCAAAAATCAGCATACCTGGAAGAACGAGAGGCAGAGCCTGAACTGGAGGCAAATTGTCATTCTGTGATCGTCATAGCCACTACAAACTAAACCTGATGGAGGACAGCACAGCAGAGCAGTGCCTCAGCTCTTCCTGAGTGCCACTAACTAGAGATACTCCATCAAAAGCAGTTACTTGTGCTCAGGCACGCTACTAGAGAGTGGCAAAACAAGCCAAAATTTTGGTAGAGTTGTTATATCCACATGTTCTGGCTGAAGTGAGGAGTTAAACTCCATGTGTTTTTCTACAGGACAAGAGACTAAGACTGATGGTTCATTCCTATTCACAGAAAATGGATCCAGTTTCAATCCTAGGAACTGAATTAACCAACAGGCTGCAACAGATCCAGCTACTGCCTGTGCTGAAGCACAAACTCCATTGGGGATGATCACTGCTGAGCACAGGACAGCCAGGCAGTACTAAACAGGGTTTGGGATTCCCGTTTTTTTCTCTCTCTTTCTACCTTATTGTTTTCCCTTAGCCACATATCAAAGTCCCACTGAACACTCTCTTCCTTATCTGCAGGCTAAGGGATTGTGTCCAATGTATGCCAGGGAAAGGCCTTCATGTCTAGGAGCAGACTAAAAGTCTGTTCTCTCTGGTTTGGGCACAGCACTACACAGAGCTCACTCTCCCTGCCTCCTTTATTACCCATTAGTGCATGTAAAACAAACGTCCAGTTTAGCCACTATTATTTCTGACAGTTTGGGTCCATAAAAGTCAAAAAAGAGGATTTATACCTGCCTGGGTGCAGATGTTAAGTGATACTGTACTGAGCCCTACTCAAAATACATCTGACACAGGGCTTAAAGTATTTTAGTCCTGAACTTCAGATGTGAGCTGTGCCAGTGCTGTCCAAATCCTCCAGTTAGAAGTCAGTCTCTACATTTAGTAATGGGTTGGGAAAGGTCCACAAAATAGTGGCTTCAAGTTCAATGAAACAACATGTATTGATTTAACATTTAAAAAAAAAAGAAAAGAAAGAAAAAAAAAAGAAAAAGAATAAAATCAGACTACATCCCAACTGATGAGAGCTGATAGAGCTTGTTTGTGTAGTTGAAAAGTGAGAGCCTCATCCTTTTTTGTTGACCTGATGATTCTGATTAAAAATTCACATAATTAATACAATTAATGAAACTGCTGGGCAGACTGGATGTGGTTTAGTCAATACTTGTAGCTTATTTTTAAATAAGGTGTTCACACCCAGTTCCACAGACAGCTTGTTTGAGCCAATTTGAGGTCATGCCTTTAGCACACTGTGAGCTACAGAAACTTATTTGGCATTTAAACAAAAAACCTAAGAGCTGGCAGTTGGCTGGGGTGCAATGCAGTGGAGCAGCTTCTCTTGCTGGGTTCATCTGCACATGCCAGTTATGCACACTGGTTGCCAGTGGTGCCACCTGCTCAGAGCCAAAGGAACCACACCTTTGAGGGGGGTCTGCTTCAGGAGGGCTCTCCTCAAACCCCTGTGCCAAGACCTGGTCCAGCACTACAGGCTGGCAGAGCTGGGGGTGCTCACCTGCAGAAGAAAAGGCTCCAGGGAGAGCTCAGAGCCCTTTCCAGGGCCTAAAGGGGTTCCAGGAGAGCTGGGGAGGGACTGAGGACAAGGAATGGAGGGACAGGACACAGGGAATGGCTTCCCACTGCCAGAGGGAAGATGGGATATTGGGAAGGAATTGCTCCCTGTGAGGGTGGGCAGGACCTGGCACAGGGTGCCCAGAGAAGCTGTGGCTGCCCCTGGATGTGTTTCAGGCCAGGTTGAACACTGGGGCTTGGAGCAGCCTGGGACAGTGGAAAGTGTCCTAGCCCATGGCAGGGGATGGAATGGGATGGGCTTTAAGGTCCTTTCCAACCCAATCATTCTGGGATTCTCTATGCACACCATGCAGTTACTGGACTATCTGATTAAAGCGCAGCTACTTTTGCTGACAAATCATGTACATCAGCTCATAAATTCTGCCTATTTCTTATTTTATAAATCTCTTGTCTAGATATATAGCTTAAGGGTAATGCTTTTTGTGGGAAAGATGAGCTCAAAATAAATCCCTTCATTCTCAGTTAAAGAAAAAATATTTCCATAATTCTAACTGAGCTGCATAAACCTCAAATTTTAAACTGCTTCAGATCACTATTCTTCCATAGCCATCTCATTGACACAGTTACCACCAGACTTCTCCATAGGATCACAGAATGGTTTGAATCAGAAGGGACCTTACAAACCATTTAATTCCAACCCCTTCACAGGAGAGATACCTTCCCCTTTTGTTTTCTGCCAGCCTGGAAAACTCCCTGCTTAGTTAAATTATACTGTTAATGTTTCCCAAAAAGGTTTTTAACTAATTATTTTCAAGAGCAAGAGGAAACAAATAACAAAACTACTCTATTTTAGTGTCAAATACACACAACTCCTGTTTCAAAACCAACTCACCTCCAGGGAGCAAATCCCTGGGAATGGAGGGAGACCTAGTTTTCAAATTCACTCCATCAGCAGCTTGTGTTCTGAGCTCATAAAACAGAAACAGTTCGGGGATAAAATAGATACTCAAGCTCTTTTTTAATGTTTCAATGATTTCCGAGTAACACTTGCAGACTCATCACCCGGGTGCCACATGAATTGCAAATGACTTGAGGAAGGTGAGGGGGGAGGAATATAAATCCTGTTTCAAAGGTGTTCAGCTTCAATTCCCATTGAAAGCTTATAAAAATCTTTTGCTTCAGCTGCACATGACCTATTTGGCACATTTTGATATTTGGGAGCAGAATGGCGGTTTAAATTGGACAGTAACACCTGAAAGAACAGTCAAGGAACTTTTATACAGTAAGCACGTGATCAAGCCAAACATTGCAAGTGTGGAGATACAACTGCATCACTCCCATGTGGAAGGCATCCAGAAATGATTTCCCAAGGTCAGAAAGGTGCAATCATGCAGCTGCACACCATCACACCGATATAAACTACTGCAACATACCATTAAGAGGAGCAGAGGTAAAAAGAAGGCTCTATTTTAGTGGGTTTACATCAATATTATTTACAAAGTAAGTGGAAGGTTTATTCTAATAACCTTGGTAAGAGAATTCGGGAAAGCTCGATCCTTGCAGTGGAGGCAGGAGGTGGAATCAAACAGCAGGATGCAGGGATCAAAATGAGCAGGACTGCAAAGCCAACAGCTGTTTCTTGTTTACTCCTCTTTACTTTTCTTCCCAGGGCAGAAGACCCAGGTCCCACTGTAAACAGAAGATGCAGACTGCCAGCAAGGAGCACGGCAGGCTGGAGCCTTGCTCAAGAGCAGCTGATCAGAACAGCCAGGTCCCTGCAATCGCTCCAGCACCGCCAGGCCTTTCTGAAGACACTGCTTGTCATAGCACAGCACTTACTACAGCAAATACGTTGTGAGAGGGCTGCTGGTGAAATGAAGCCTTCGGTTTCTAGATGATGGTTTGGGAATAGCTATCTACCCCCCTCTTCCCACCAGTTTCATCCCTGGGTGAAAAATTCCCTTTTTCCATCAGCTTGAGCCCATCCGTAAGACTTCTCAGCACGGCAGCTGAACAGATCATCTCCTGTTAAATAGATGCTGGTTTTTGCCACTCCTACACAAACTGACATCATCACTGCACAAAAAAACAGGCAGTGGAGAGCCTATGACCATCCCACCACTGGCAGACTATCCAGTCCACAAAGACATGAATAGGGAAAAGATGATCAGATAAAAGGAAATACAACTACAGGTGCAATGGGCTCCTGCAGGCTCCAAGTGCTCTTCACCTGAAAAATGCCCCTTGGCTGTAATTAATTGTTGCCAATACAACCCCAGCGAGTGTAAATGAGCCCTCTTAGCAGCATTTCGCACTTCACATTTTTAGTTTAGCAACAGGACTGAAAAATTGGAGATTATTGGTTTACTCAGGTATTGGGGAAGAAGCTCACATGTCCTGGTTGTCGCTAAGAAAAACCAACTTTTCCTTGTAGTTTCTGAATGAGAAGTGAGGGCAAAAATTTAGTTCTAGTTTGCTACTGTTCTGCTATATTTTTGATTAGCAATAAATTAATCTTCCCCAAGCCAAGTCTGTTTTGCCCATGACAGATTGGTGAAGGATCTCCCTGCCTTTATCTGAACCCAGAAGATTTTTTGTGTTGTTTTCTCCCCTGTCCTGCTGCAGAGGTTCACCTATGCCAGATGAAAAGGAAGTTCTAGCAGATCAAATTTCAAAAATCAGATATTTTGCTTAATAAGCTTGGAGAAAGCTGTCTGGTACCTTGGCTTATCAGTGAAGAGGGCATAGCTCCTACATCTGTAAGGGATTAATCTGCTCATCCTCAGAGGGCAATGCTTTGCACAAGAGAAGAGTTTGGCTCAATATAAAAAAACAGCTGCTCCCCCAGCCTTGGGGGAAGTCCTTGGCTGTTTTGGCAGCTCAGCATCCTATGAAGCTCCGTTCATGTCTCCTGCAAGCCTCGTAGCAGAGATGCTGGGTTAGCAAACTGCAGGGGCTGTGCTGTGCCAATGACAACAGACCTCCTGTGTGTGTGTGTGGTGGGGCAGAATCCCACAGACCAGGAAACACACAAGCCTTGAAGAAAAAAAAAACTAAGTATTAGAAGGATAAAATTACTTAAGCACTGCTGTCATTTCCAGCAACAAAAAATTCAGGGTGGAGGGAAAGATGCAAAACCATGAGTAACAAGTCTGACAAGGGTAAGGTATAAGACAATAGTGACCCTGGTTATCATCTTCCTTGCTCCAAACACAGCTCTGTGCAGCCACCAGGACACTGAGCATGGGACTTGCGTGGCATCATCTGCCTGGTGCCTGAGCTGGGACTAAAAACTTATCAAGCCTGCTCTTCTACATTTACAGCAAACCTAGCCTCAGCAAAGCCACTGTGCAGCGTGTCAGAGCAATTCTGTGTGCTGGTGATGAGCTCTTTGTCTTCTTCACAGCCAGTTTCACCCTTTGTGCAGAGCAGTGAGCCAAAGCCCACAGACAAATTTAATTCAGGGTAAAAATGCATTTGCCAGCATGGTTTAGTCATACTTCATTGCCTCCTACTTGGTTCCATTGCAAACAGGCCGATGCACTTGAGTTCTGTCCAGTCACTTTGGTTTTGCTAAATTTGGGAATATAACACAAGAGTAGCATTTGTGCATTAGCACAAAACTGAAGATTTATTTTTCCTGATACAACTTTCATTTGTACAGTATGTGCCACAGAAATCCAGGATGAAAATGTTAATTCCAGGAACTACAGTGTGCTCAGAAAGCCTTCCCCAGGACACTTACAATCACCCATCATAAAGTACTGTACAAGGACTTGCCAAGTGGGTGCTTCTCCATTTTTTTTCACCAGCCAGGAATCTGTGGGACTGATTTCCTCTGCTATTACCAGGGCAGCAAGGGTTTCACTGCTGTTTCAGGAACCAGCACTCAAACATAGTCCACAATTTTTGTTATCCCTTCAACACAGCCCAAAACTTCTGAAAACACCTTGAAAAGAAATGCAAATCCTGTGATAAACCAGAACTTCTGTCACACAGCACATTGCAGAAGGGGACTAACATAGTAAGTTATGAAGAAACACCCTGGAGCAAAAGAAAACCTCCACAAGCACATGTAAATTGTGATTGAATGTTAATGATAGACAAATTACTGTGCTCCCAAATTTCCACCTGCAAGCAACTGGATGCTACAGTGCTCAGCACACTCAGCCATCGAAACCTCTACATCAGCTCTGTGCTTAGGTTTCCAGTGCTACAACTCCTCCTGGAGTATTTTTGGAGTGAGGGATTCCAAACCTTTTCTGTCAACTCTTTGGGGTCATGATCTGTTTATGAAAGTAGTTATTACAAAGGTAGCATAACAGAATCACAGAATGGTTTGGGTTGAAAGGACCTTCAAGCCCATCTTGTTCCATCCCCTGTCACAGGCAGGGACACCTTGCACTGTCCCAGGTAGCTCCAAGCCCCAGTGTCCAGCCTGGCCTTGGACACTTCCAGGGATCCAGGGGCAGCCACAGCTTCTCTGGGCACCCTGTGCTGGGGCCTGCCCACCCTCACAGGGAACAATTCCTTCCCAATATCCCATCTAACTCAATTCTTCCAGTTTAAAGCCATTCCCTCTTGTCCTATCATGATGCCGAATTTATTTCTGCACTAGCAAATTTTGCAAGCATGATAAGGATCATTAAAGACCTCACCACAAGCAAGTACAGTATAATTCCCATAGTACTAACTGGATGATGAAGTAGCATTATTATAGGATACCTTAAACACTGGGAAATTAAAACACTGCATGGCTGTGAGAGACCCCTGTCATTAAAGGGCTGTGTGGACAACATCTATAACACTTTAAAAATATGCTTACATGCCATAAATCACTGCCCCACAATAATACATCCACATTATATTCATAACAGCACAATTACATGACAATTACCATACAGCAGTAATTACAGGGAAACCCTGTGTGCCATCCAAGGCAGCTTCTTTGAAACAGACTAAATATACAAGGAAAATATAATTAAGCAACAGAAGGTGAGCTGTTTCCTGATGATAATTACATTACTGGCTGTATTTTCAATTAGGTCACATCTGAAACATCAGACTTGTTCAGAGTTTTGATGTCCACAGGAATCCTGCTGCACAGGAGCCCAGGTGGTCATGGACTTACCTAGCAATCTCATTTGTTAAAAGCTTTAATGGCAAGTAGGTTTTGCCCCTTGGCAGACTTTTGGGCAGCTGCCTAATTTCTATAATGGCCTAACACAGACTCCAGCCAAAAGCAGGAGCCATTCTGTGGTACTGAAGAAAACATTCAGCTCAGGAGAGCTGAGAAATAAATGCAGGTTTTTCTAGCTGAAGCAAGACCTTGCAGAGGTGAGGAGTAGCTTAATTTCTACGCATTTTTGTAAAGCTCTGCCAAATAAAAGGGCTTGAGGAATAAAGCAGGTGAGAGGGGAAGGCATTGGAAAGAATGCGCAGTGCTCACAGTGGGGTTTACACACAACTCAAGCTGCCAGGAACAGCCCAGGAAGGACAGCTGAGCTCTCTCACACTGGTATCAGAGGCACTGAAGAATTTAAGGACTCCATCTGGGACAAGTCATTCAAATGCCTCGGACTCCAAAAAGCAGTCTAGAGGTGGGGGAATGCAATAATGAACCTGAGTGCTCAGGTCACTTCCATTACAGAAGCATTTTAACCTCTCTGGAGAAACTGCAGCAACTAGTGAACTTCAAAGCTGAGCCTACAGACATATGCTCCATGGCTGGAGAGGGCTGGCTGCTATTTTTGTATGTGCTTTCCTGGGAAAAGCCAGCATTTCACAATCAAGTTCAGCTAGAGGAATCATTGTATATTCATTCCCAGCTCCCTCAAAGGATACAGCTTCCAGGATCCTCCCCAAGAGCAGCTCCAGCAGAGCACAGATGGATGACTCTGGATTTACCCTTCCCCAGGTTGTCTGAGGCAGTGAGTTATTAAACACTAGCTGTTCTCATCATTATCATAATCTAATAGGTCACAGATGGCACAAAACATTATGACATCCTGAATTTTGTGCCCATTCATGCTGTTGTTTATTCAAAAAAATTAATCTCAAAGGCTGCCAGCCCATGTCTTGCTCAGAATCACCTTTTTACCTTCTCACCATTTGCTCTGAGACCTTGAGGACAATTCACTGTGAGTCCAGTCTGAGCTGCAACTCACAGGGTGCATCAAATTTGAAATCATCCAGCACAAAATGTACCTCATTGCTACTGATCCCTCCAGGAGAGGACCACTTTGCTTCCCAGTCCAGCGTTACCAGGACCACTACAAACAGAAAATATTTTGGAGGTGTGTACTTGCAGCCTGAGTCCACCTACAATGGCTCCATCCATGAAAATCCTTCTTTAAAAATCAGCCAAGCCTGATAATGGATAACATCCAAATCCAGACTCACCTGGTACACTGTCTCCTGAAACCTCATCAGATGAGACAGGAAGCTGAATTATTCCCTATTTCTCATCTGGTACTCCTCTTTGCTAGCATGGATATTCTCTCTTAAAAAAATCCACCACCTTTATTTTGGGCCTATTTTGGACCCTAATTTGGGCCTTTGCAACTTGAAGAGTCACTTTAAATTCTCTTCTGGCCTCCAATACTTCTTCCATACCAGTTAGGCCAAAAGGAGACATTTTTTGTAGGCTAAATAAACAGAAGAAGGTATGAAAAGAGGAGGTTACAGTCCAGATTTCAGCACTGAACATTCATACATGGCCTTTTCTGTACAAAAAGCCCAGATAAACCCCAAAATCTGATTATGTATTATTCTCTCATGTCACACTTTGATACTCTCATGCATTTCAAGGCTTCTAATGTGCCTTTCAGAGAAAAGGGCTTGCATGAGGCCCTCAACAGAGAACTAGGAAGGAAGGGGAAAAAGGTGGATTTATCCTATCATTTAGAAAGCCACCACAGCCCCAGCAGGAAGGTGGGGGAGCCTGGCATTCTGCCACCAGAGAAAACCCAAGGAAAGCTGTTCTCTTTTAAGGCAGCCATATGGAAATGAAGCCCTGAGCTGCAGCATGGTGAAAGCTGCTCTTACAGCAGCGTTGCTCTACTCGTAGAGTAGATCTGCTACACACAGGCAAGAAGAGGGTGGAGCATGTGGGCTTATTGAGCCTGCAGAGAAATCAGGATAAACAGCAAGTTCCTCTGAAAATAGAGCTGGTGATCCAAAAGGGGAAAATGTAAACCTGCAGACACACCACGCAACAGCATCAGCTCTTTTGGAGCATGCAGAGCTCACCAGGATGAGCAGCAGGGACACACCTGAAGAATGGGAGCTGGGCAAGTTCCAGCACTGGCTCCATGGGAATCTCATAAGGTTTAACAAGACCAAGTGCTGGTACTGCACTTGGGTCCAGGCAAGCCCCAGATTAATCCAGCCTGTGACAGAGCAGCCCTGGGAGAAGGACTTGGGGTGCTGTGGGTGAGAGCTGGACCTGCCCCAACCCTCCAACCCTGAACGCCCTGCCCTGGGCTGAGCCCCCAGAGTGGGCAGCAAGGGAGAGGGGAATTCTGCTCTTGTGCTCACCCCACCTAAGACCCCACCTGCAGAGCTGCCTCAGCCCTGGGGCCAGCAGCAGAAGATGTGGAATTGCTGGAGTGAGTCCAGAGGAGGCCACAGAGGTGACCAGGGGTCTGGAGCACCTCTGCTATGCGGAAGGGCTGGGAGAATTGGAAAATAAAAGGCTTTGGGTAACCTAATTGTGGCCTTCCAGTACCTGAAGGGAGCCTACAAGAAAGATTTAGCATTTTAGCTGGCAGAATGAAGTTCAGAGTCACAGTAAATTCTGAATATCTTTGGAAGAAAGTTTTGTGTCTTTTCTAGTGATTCACTGGTCTGTTACCATTGCCAAAGGAAAGAAGGGGTAAGCAAAGCACTGCTGTTAACCCAGGACTACCTAAAGAGTTGTGAGTTTGGTAACCAAGGGGAGATACAGCTGCACTGGAGGGGCTGCACTACAGCACAGCAGAAAACCAGTCCTGTCCCTGTGGTCACCCAGTTTGCACAACCACTCAACCCCAACCCTATTGCCAGCCTCATAAATCTCAGATAAAAGAGATGCCTCTGTGGTGAGGTATGGCTGAGGCACAGGGCCCCACACTGAGGGTCTACTTCAAGCACCATGGAAAAGCTGAGCCAGCCACTTCTGTGCTCCACCTTCTTCTGGTTCAAAGGGAGCAAGAAATACTCCCTCACTGAAAAGTGAGAGCCATTAGCAACTGCAGGGACTAAGTGCACCCATAGTGATCTGACAAAATGGGACTGCAGAATAGGTATTGCACTAACTAAAAGATATAAACAGTTTTACCCCAATTGTGTTTCCTTTTGTACATACTTTCAACTCCCCCCAAGCCTTCAAAGTTGCAGTCAAGTCATTTTTAGCAGATCAAAGTGACCTAAGCCTGATACTTTTACTCAGTGCATTTTAAAACTGATTTATTTACCAAAAGCTGCCTAAAATACGTGGAGTTCAACTTGAATGTGTTAGACTTGGCTATAAGCCACCCTATTCTCTGTTGAAGGCAGGAGTGCTATAGAAAGTAAATACCATCCTATTATCACCAGGTTTTTGTTAGTCCCTTAGAAAAAAAAAAGGCAATTTAAAAAAAAAAATGTATTTGACAGTCACTTTCATACCATGAAATACAGTAACACTTGAGCTGCACTAAGGATTAAAACAAGTACTGCCAGGGACAGCTTAGAGCTCGGTTACACAACCAAAATATGAATATAATGAAGAGCATAATGCCTACAGGATTCTCACAACCCTGTTTAGTATTCTTTGCTTCCTGCATCACACCAAAAACATTTCCAAGTGTCCTTCAGCTATCACAAGCCCTTGTTTATTAAAGGTTCGTATTTTAAGCAGAATTTGGCACTGATTTCACTCGCTTCCTCCTTGTACCCCTTACCTTTTCCCTTTGATTGTTACTCCAGAAGGAAACAAGAGTGTAATCCCTGCCTTTTCACTGAGTGTGTTCACTCTTTAAACTCCTTGGTCCTCCCCTCTATTCAGCCCTTGCTCCGCAGAGCTCACCCGCACAGATACTGAGCCATCAGTGCCTTTGCTGCTGCTTTCTCATCTTCCCACGCTGCGGGCTGCTATTGCATTTCCCCGGCTGGCTCCACCTCTCTTCTTCCCACTCTCTTTCCTCTTTAGATTCACTTCAAGGGCAACTTCCCTTCCTTGCTGCTGGGCTAACACAGCTGGGAGTGTAGTAAAGCAGGGGGAGGGGAGCAGAGCAGGGAGCCTTTATTCAGCGATGCTTCCTTAACCAAGCAGCTGCTTTGAAGCCCCAAGGTCCAATTTCAACTGTTGAAGTTGCCAGTAATAAAAAGCAGCTAAATATAATACTGCTTTCAAAAGGCAGGTTTAAAATGGGGGACTCCACTGTTAAAGCTCTCCAGCTGAAACACAATCAGAATCTGTAAATACACAACTTAGATGTAATAAACACTTGCTGGAATGAATACTTGGAAACACAGAATGGTTGGGTTGGAAGGGACCTTAGAGCTCATCTCGTTCCATGGGCAGGAACACCTTCCACTATCCCAGGTTGCTCCAAGCCCTATCAAACCTGAAAAAATTCCAGGGATCCAGGGGCAGCCACAGCTTTTCTGGGCACCCTGTGCCAGGGCCTCCCCACCCTCACAGGGAAAAATTCTGTTGCTTCTGTGATAGCAGCTAAATAGAAATTAAGGCCTTGAGGAAGGCAAATTTATATCAATGTTGCAGAGACCACAGGTTAAACTGATGGCAAAGGAAGCAGGAACCAATGGTCTTTACAAAGCTGCCATTCTCTACATAAAAAGGAAATGTTCATTCATCTTGGTAGTCTGGATGTATAAAACCTACCCAGAGCAAAGCCTGAAAGGTGCTGGTAAGGAAGCTGTTAAGGGATAGGATGAGTGGCACAGAAAATCACACCAGTGGTACTGCCACTGCAAAGACCAGACTCTGCTCTGCAAAGCAAATTTGACTACAATATCTTAGGCACCTACAAAATCACACCTCCAGGTCACTAGAGCCAAAATAACCCACTGAGGGAAAAACCCAAACAGGAATAAAAGTCTAAAAATAGCAATATTTGAGTTTATGCTTGTGGACAATAGTATTTTCCACCCATTCATTTAGCCAGAACAAATTCTCACCCTCTCCAGTATCTGAATTTGTAATTCCTTGTGGCCATTTATTCCTGTAGCACTCCTCCTGCTGCCTTTTCCCTAGTTATTTCCTCATAAAACAAATGCATTTTGCCTCCCTACAGCCCATCACTGCAATACACACCACTCACAAAATCTATATTCAGTAGTTTCCACACTCTCCTCTCTTTCCCTCTACTTTTCTTATAACAAGAAGTCTGTGCATGAAAATATTCTAAAAGTCATATCCCAGCTGTATTGGAAATAATATTGATTTTTACACAACAGAATTTGGGGTGGGACTTTTTTATTCTTAATGATTACCATTGTTGTAAATGAAAGGCACAAATTAATTTATTTTCTGAAGAGACTGAAGGATGAGGTAGGAGGTGATCCCACCTCTCTACCCAATACTAGGGAAGCTACACCTGGAGGAATGTTGTTAAATGTGGGCTCCCCCTGTACAAGATACGGGTTTACAGGAGAAAATCCAGCCAAGGACCAAAGGAGGATGAAGGGACTGGAGCATCTTTCATGTGAGGACTGTTTGAGAGAGCAGGGACTGCTCAGCCTGGAAAAAAGGCTCTGGGATCATATCAGTGTGCCCAAGTACCTGAGGGGAGGGAATGAGGCACAAACACACACACAAAATTCCATCTGAGCACAAGAAAACCCTTTTTGACCATGAGACTGGTCCCACATTGGAACAGGCCCCCCAGAGAGGCTGTGGAATCTCCAACTGTGGGGACATTCAGATCCCAAGTGGACAGTCCTGGACAGGCTGCTCTCAGTGACCCTGCTGCAGCAGCAGGTTTGGGCTGGGTGATCCCTTCCAGCCCAAACAACATGAATTCAAAGTGAGGCTATCAGAGATTAGATAAAACCCATGTAGTCACACTGCCCCACCAGTTACAACCATGGCTCTGAGGTAGGACCAGGGCTGGAATAAGTTCATGCAGGAAACAGCCCTGCAGCCTCCTTCATTTCCTGACCAGGGAACAGCTGGGAAGCCTCACCCAAACCCTCTCTGGGACTTATGGAAATGCCAGTAACATGGAGTTTATCTTCTCCTCACTGGAGGAGAATGTTGATTATCTGCAGCTTTTGGTGTGCATTTCTCAGAGCTCAAATACATCCCTCCCTGAAGAAATGGATAAGTCAGCTTGCCTTGAGCAGTATCTGGATCAGCTTCGGTCATGTGTGTGTGTGGGGGCAACAGAGATGATGTTGCACTCTGGTTCAATTCATAAAAAGTGTGATTAAATATCCAGAAAAGATACTGGCCACTTACACACCCTTATTTGAAGAGTGAAGATTTTATGCACCTGTAGGACAAATCCTTTTTCACCCCTGTTTGTTTCCAAAAGCTGCCTGTGGCTGGCTCAGCTCTCCAGCTAAGCAATGATGGATCTATGCCAGATGCCACAGCAAGTAAGCTCAGCACCTGACTTAACTGCAGCATCCTTAATGCAGGGGATCTGATACTTCCAGGCAGTCTAGCTGTATTTCAGGAGCCTTATCTTAGATTTCCTGACTGGTAGCTTTGACCACAGCTGCATTCTCACACAAGTCACTGCACACATTGAGTCAGGAGAGCTCACTGAGCTCCTTTTTTAAAGCTGAGCAGAGACAGCACAAAAAATATCCCCTTTCACTCAGAGATGAAATTAAGACCTCTGTATGCAGTCACAAAAAGCAGTTGACTGACTCACAGCTAAATGAAAAAATAAAATCAATTTGGTTTTAAAAATCACACTTTAAACCCACTTTTCCCCTAGGAAAGGTTTAATAACAGAAATTGGACTAATAATACCTCAGAAAACCTCAAGGTAAACAAAAGCTTAATTGAGAGGAACAGAACAAAAGTGGGGTTTGCTGCTGCCAGATGCCTCATTTGCTTGTGTGTGACTCAGCCAAAGGCCCTGACAACACTAAACTGCCAACAAAGACAACTTCACAACTCTTACCTAAACACCATAAATCCAAATTACTAATTGTGCCCAGAAGATAACACTGAGGTTTGTAAAGCATTGGAACAGGCTGCCCAGGACAGGGATGGAGCCACCCTCCCTGGAAGTGCTCAAAAACCATGTGGATGTGGCACTTGAGGACATGGTGCTGGGTTGATGGCTGGACTTGACCTGAAAGGTCCTTTCCAGCCTTCAGAATTCTCTAGTTCTGTGGCCATCAGGTGGACCAGAGGAACTTGCAGAGAAGTGCTTGTTCTTCTCACCTCATCACAGTCTTCAGTTCACCTATCAAGAACCCACAAGCACAGACACCTTTGGGCTCAAAGCCCTTGAAGTTGTGATGGTATAAAAATCCCTTTCCAGGCAGAGGATGATGATTGGTTTGGAGCAACCCCAGCCAGAGGCCTGGCTTTATAAAAAGCTTCTTCAGGAAACCCTGCCAAAAGGGTAAGTAAGGGGAATTATATTACAGCAAATCACAGAATCCCAGACTGGGTTTGGTTGAAAAGGACCTTAAAGCTCATCTCATTCTACCCCACTGCCATGGGCAGGTACACCTTCCACTAGACCAGTTTGCTCCAAGCCCTGTCCAATCTTGAACACCTGAAGGGATGGGGAGTCCCCAGCCTCTCTGGGTAACAGCAAAATGGGTTAAGTGTCAAGGGAATACCCCAACAAGGATCTATTATCCAGCAAGGACCAAGTTAAACCTCAAGTCACAGACTCCCACTGAAATACTTTAGAGCTCCAAGAGTCCCCATAGGGACAGGACAATGTCACCTTGCTGGGGAAGGCTGGAAGGGCCAACTTTCCTCACACTGAGAGCAGCAGCCACTCTTCAATCCTCGACACGTTGCTGAGTCTAGAAACAGGAGAGTCAGCTTGTCTTCTGTTCTGCCCACTTCTGTGGGGAACTTGAAAGATTTATTCTGTGCAATAATGAGCACAACCACAACCCTTACTTCTTTCTTGGCAGCTTTATTAAAACATTGCATTGCTAGATTATGTTAAATCATTTCATGTCAAGATTTACACCAATCCTAAAATAAGTAATTTTGCTATGAATAGCTTTTTCTTTACTAAGGTTGGGGGAAATGTTCCCTAACCACTAAAGAAAACTGCAGTTAAGAACTGAGTGCTCACTGCCTCTGAAAAACAGAGGTTTGGCATCCCCAGGAGATGGCTCTATCTAGAGGTCTGGAAAAGCCATGTCATGACAGATTTATTTCTGAAAATATTATCTGGCAAACACTATCAGCTTCTCAACTTGGCTGTCCAACTGAGCCCTGTTCCCTGCTCATTCTGCCCACCTTCACTACTGGCAGCAGGACAATACCACAGCCCCACTCTACATTCTTGCCTCGAAGGTGTCCATTCCTAGCTTCAGAAATCCAAATCCAACCAAGTTTTTGGCCTCAACATGATCATTGAATTCTTGGCTAGACAAACTTAAGCCTAGTTCCTGAGGCAAGTGCTGATGGGACATTCCAGGTGCCTGAAAGTCAAGAATTGCCAGCTGGCACTTGGCTCTTCTCTGCATCAAAGGGACCAGCAAAGTGAAACACTGATGGCCAAGGCAAAGACAACTTGTTATGGGAACTGGCTGGATTATTGCACTGCCAGTCCCTTGAGTTCCCATGTGATTATTTTACAAGCTAAAACACCCAGGCAGCAATAATTCTCCAAAAACAAACAGAGAGGCCCAGACTCAGCATGAGGAAATTACTTGTTTTCTTAGGCAGTTTTTAAAGGTTCAGTCCACCTCTTGCAGGGATCTTTTCTCCACCCCCCTCATTGTGCACAGCTCCCTGCAGTTCAGAAGCTCAAGCTGTACTTGTGGATATCTCTGCTCAAGACGTTTTAGGATACTTTACACTGGCAAGACTTTGCTGCTGCCACAAACAAGGAAATAAAGCTTTGAAGTTACAGTTGAAAGACATGGTTTAAAGACACACCTAAAGTTTTACTGAGCAAAGAACCTTCCAATAAGGAAAGGAATAACCACAATTATTAGTTAGTGATTAACTTACTCAGAAGACAAAGGAGCCTTGTTTGTGTGTGGAGAGCAAGAAACATAATGAGATAATGTTGGTCCAGTCTCACTGCAGAATTCACACAAATGAGGCAGAAGCACCTCTCATCATCATTTCTAAACTGCAAAACAATGGATAATTATTTAACTTACTTTCAGAAATACCATATGCACCCTGGCACCCATATCCAACTCTCCCTCAGTGCACCAATTAAATAGCTAAGAGCTGTTTGCATCAGGTGTTTTATCATTTCAGCAATGCCATACTCGCAGCACACAGAGAGGTGGAACAGCTGGAGGATCACAGGAGAAGGAAATCATAGCTCCTGGTGGCCAATTTCCTCAGGTTCCAACTCTGCAGGAGGTGCAATGCCTCTCCCAGGATTGCATTCCTGAGGAAACCAAGCAAAAACAAACCACAGACTTCAATGAAACAGCCTAAACCCCTACAAGGCATTTTGTAATCTTACAGCACTCAGGCTTAGAGCAGGATGTGTACCTGCCTTCCTGTCTGCACTTTTAAGGCAGAAGCAGAAACTTGAAAGCATCTTCTGGCAGGGTCAGTAGCTCATGACAAAACCCTGCAGCACAGAGAACCACAGGGAGCCTGGCACATGACTGCAGCAGCATTCTAGGACATCAGGCACACAAAGCCCATCCTAAGATTCTTGTGTAGCACAGGAGGCAAGTGAAGACTCTGGGAAACCAGATCTGGATTTGACGACTTGCAAATTCCTCTCTTGTTATCCCTACCCAGATTACAGCTCCATGCTGCATTTCAGCCTCATTTATAGCCTTATGAGGGACAAGGTATAGCTGGGGCAGAGCCTGTGTCCTCACAGCTGCCTTTACCTGAACAGCTGCACCTGGAGGATCTCTCCAATAACACAAAGAGCCATGACCTTCACTATGGCTCCAGCAGGGATGTGCCAAGAGATGAGGGGAGATTGATAAACAGAGCACCCACCACAAACACGGCAAGGGGACCTAGGGCAACTTTGGGTGGGTTATTTTGTCTGAACCTCTACTCTACAGCTGTAGAACTGCCTGGCAGCAGTCTAGGGCCTGAGGAAATGGCTGGAGCAGTGTCGAGGCAGGGTCAGGATAGAGATCAGGGAAAGGTTCTGCCCCTAGTGGATGCTGGGCACTGCCCAGGCTCCCCAGGGAATGGGCATAGCCCCGAGGCTGCCAGAGCTCCAGGAGGGTTTGGACACTGCTCTCAGGCAGAGGCTGGGATTGTTGGGGTGTCTGTGCAGGGCCAGGGGTCAGGCTCCATGATCCCTGTGGGTCACTTCCAGCTCAGGATATTCTGTGATTCTATGATTTGTTATGTTTTAGCTTTGTGAGCACAAAACTGATCAGTGCTCAGCACCCAAATTCCATCCTATAAATAGAGAATTCTGCCTTTCAGACCTACTCTGCTCTTGAGAACAACCTCCCATCTTAAGTTTTTGATACCTTAGATTCCAAGAAGAGCTCATGAAGAGCTATCCTTGGGATTAAACTGAGCTATGATATTAACTTTCATTTATTAGATTCCGAATGAGCAGCCTTACTGCACGTTTCTTTTTATAGATGTTCAAATTAAACATGTATGACCTGTCATCCTGTAGCCAGTCTCAGTGTTATCTCTTTGCTGAGAAAGACAATGGAGAACAACAACATTCTCTCTTCCACAGCCAAATAATTTTTAATCACCTTAGCCACAGAACCCCTATTGGTAATCTATCCTCTGGGCCCTCCTCATTCTTAAAGCAGAGGCTGATAGAAAATTCAATTAATGCCTCCCCTAAGGGTAACACATTCAATCACACTAAGCAAAGAAAAGCATGCTCAGATGGAAAAGAAACTCCAGCTCCAAACTTCCAGGGTGAAGTCTGTGTCCCAGTGGGCAGAATACCATTAGTCTCATGAAGCAAGGAAGGGCTTTGGGTTAATGTCTAGGCAACAGAAAGCCTTGCTGCTGCTGAATTTTCCCCCTTTTAGCACGACTGCCATCTTAATCCAGGGAAGCCCAAAGGAGTTCTCAGGGTCAAACCTTCAGAAGATCAGTGTTGGATCTGTTCTGCTGATTTGGTTTTCCCCATCTGTTGAAGAATATGTAAATCTTATATGTCACCACTTCCACTGCTCAGGTGCATAAAAGATTATCCAGTTAGCAGAGAAAAAAAAGCAGGGATTAAATCCCAACCCTCTCTGAAGGGCAAAACTCTCAAAGGAAAACTGCTTTCTCTCTAAGGCTTTGCCTAGTTGGAACTTTCAGCTGTAGTATTTATCATTGAGTCACGGAAGAGCCTGAGTTGGAAGAAACCCACAAGGATCATTAAATCCAACATCTGTCTCTGTACAGGACACTCCACAATCCCACCCTGTGTCTGAGACTGTTGTCCAAATGCCCCCTGGGCTCTGACATGCTCGGGACCATGGCCACTGCCTGACCACCAGGCCAGAACATCATGTGGAGAATTAACCTTTTCCTAATATTCTGCCTAAGCCTGCCCTGACACAGCTCCAGACACTTAGCTCAGACCCCCAACTCATCTTCAAACAGAATATTGTGTCCCAGTCACACAGACCTTGAACAAAACCAATCACTGTCTTGCTCAAGAAGGGTAAAGTGTGAAGAATTTCAAGCTCCCCACACATGGTCAAAAATGGTCCAAACCAACTCAAGCACAGAACAAACCTGCAGCTCTTAGTGGATTTGCTCTCCATGTCACACATATCATGGGTTGGAATTAGATAATCTTTAAGGTCCCTTCCAGCCCAAACCATTCCATGATTCCATGATCAATCTGTTTCCTTTGGACCTGAAAGCATTCTACAACTGCAGACAACTAAAGCTTCAAAAACATACATTTAAAATAAATTTTCCACACATCCTGTCACACCAACCTAAAATACACAGGCACTGAATAGAAACCCAGCTTCCCAAACCATCCTCTTCTTAGCAGCTTCAATGCTGCATAAACATACCCAGGGACAATTGCTGAGTCACAGCAGCAGCATGAGATTATCCAAGGTTTGAAAAATCTGGATTTCAGAACAGAAACCGCTGTGTTGCTGTCAGTTAGCGGCAAAACAAAACACAGCATTGAGGGGGGGAAGAAAACAAAGCCAAACTGTTGGCTATGTTGGGTAACTTTTCCAGTCTTCCCAGCTTGTGATAGTGGCAGATGGCTCAGTCTGTAAATTAGCAGTTACCAGATGGGCCCCCTAAGTAGCTTTACTGCAGTAAATTGATTTGTTCGTGGATTTGGTATTAAAATGTCCTTCACTGTCTGGGTAGTGTTTGGCCACAGAGCTGCAAACTCCACTTGATTACAGGGAAGGCCAAAACTCCAAACATACCTGTTGGGAAGCTCCTTCCACGTGTAGTGGTTACTGGTGAGTCCCAGCCACCAGCCAGGCAGTCGTAATGGAGGTTCTTGGCTCTGCCAGGGAGGCCAGAGCAGATTCAGGAGATAGATGATCCCTTCAAACTCAGGATATTCTATGACTATCATTTCATTCTGGCCATGAATAATAAATACCAACAACTTTGCAGTGAGGAGCTGGGCAATGGCACCCTGACCTAGGGAAATATCTATTGGGTTGACACAACTATTTCAGGACACAATTCACATTGTGGCTGAAAATAGGGAAGGAATGCAACTTCTCAGATATTTCAGTGCCATCCATCTGTCTCTCTCCTTCTTCCATCTATACCCTTTGCCTCCCCTCCAACCATTTTCACAGAATCACAGAATTCCTCTGGAAATCATCCAATCCAACCCCCTGGGTCACCTAGAGCTGGTGACACAGGAGTGCATCCAGGTGTGTTTGGAATGCCTCCAGAAAGGGAGACTCCATGCCCTCCCTAGGCAGCTGTTCCAATGCTCTGCCATCCTCAATGAGCAGAAGTTCTTCCTCATGCTGAGATGGAACTTCTTGAGGTTTAGTTTATAGCCATTGCTCTCGTCCCATCGCTGGGCACCACTGAAAAGAGTCTGGCACCACGCTCTTGGCACCCACCTTGGAGAAATTTGTATGGATTGATGAGATGCACACTCAGTCTTCTCTTCTCCAGACTAAACAGGGCCAGCTCACACAGTTTCTCCTCATCAGAGAGGTGTTCCAGACCCCTCATCACCTTTGTGGCCTTTGCTGAACCCTCTCCAGTAGCTTGTTGTCTTTCCTGGACTGTGGAGACCAGAACTGTACACAATACTCTCAATGTGGCCCCAACAATTCTGCTGGAGGTGTTGACGAACGACATGTGCAGATTTTGGCCCTCCTCTGTCTCTTTTGCTGCTCAGCAATGCAGTAAGCTCCCTGTAGCAGTATGTGCTGCCTTGTTATCCAGGGTGAACTTTGGGTGCTGAAAGGCACCTTTATTTTGTACTAGTAACCAGGATTTCTGCTCCTGTGTCAATATCTCAAAGAGGATGGAATTACTGGAAAGAAAAGGAGGTCAGTATATGATTTTCCTTCATTTCATGGCAGAGGCTGATAGCCAGCATTCTCTAGCTTTGGTTGTTATCCTTCCAGACCTCTGCTCAAGCAAGAGGAAATTGTCTCAGCAGTAGTGAGCCGGAAGCTAGAGACTGACATTTATTGAAGTGAAATACCCCACATTCCTTAGATTTCTTAATAAACCCACAAGAGTTTCCATGTTCCTAGAGCTTCTTTGGCATGTCCTGGCATGATATCCCATAAGACTCAGTCCCAAAAGCCTTTGCATACATTTTAGTTCATGTCAAAGGCTGGCAAACCATGACTTAATCCTCCCAATGGTCCTCTGCTGCTGCAAGGGCTATAAAGTCACCAGGGAAGAGTGACAAACTAAAAGAAATTACTCAAATTTCTGCAAGAGTACCATCACATGATGGTTTATAGTTCTAATATCTGGATATTAGATACATAGCTGGCAAAACAAACCAAACAGTTTTCCTCCTCAAGCTTGGAGAATTAAATCATTTGTCAGCTTGAAAGCTCATATTTCCTCAAGTTATGTTGCTGACAACAAACAAATGGGAAATGGAGCATTGTTCCATCTCCCTTTTTTCCTCCATGTCCATTTCTCCCATTGTTTCAAAAGAATTCCCAAGTTAGATCTCCTACCATGGGTGTAAGTACATACTATTGCTCCTAATTATTATTAACTTGACTCAAACATCTACACATGCCCACTTGGTTCTTAATCCAACACTCAGTGATCAAAACCTAACCTTGAAAATGGAAAAAGCACTAATGGCTGGACATTAATGGTTGTGATTAACATACTTTCTGCCTTAGTACTTAGTGAATGTATCCAGCATTGAGACAGGCGCATCCAAACCTAAACTGCTGCGCTACAAACCACTACTGCTGAATTTTGTGGCTTTTCTGCTGGAGAAGAGGCAACAAAGACATTTCTAAACCAAGGTTTTACAGGGCAATGTGTGATTTAAAGGGCTTCGTGCTCCAGCTGATGAGACTGTTCAAATTCAGTGAACTGTAACTATTACACACAAGCTAACACACAACTATTATTCTCCAAAAGACCCTGGTTTACAACAATATCAGTCCGAGGAAACCATGGGGTGCAAAGTCTGCTGCATAGAGAGCTGGAGGAAGTAAACCCTGGGCTCAAGGGAGTGCTGGGAATGACAAGCAGCTCTCTCCCTCTTCTCCTCCAGCACTTCACCCAGTGTCTGTATATCTGGCACGTCACATTTTCCCCAGAGAACTACTTGGGTTTTTTTTCTATCCCACCAAGCAGCATCCTACCCTGAGAACCAAGTCAGATATTCCTACTGGAATGCAAAACAATCTGGCATTTTTCAGGATAAGGTTTATTGTTGGAGCTTCATTTCCTGTTGGTCATTCTTCCTTCTCCAACCCTCCTCCGCTAAATCTCGGTTTGTCTTCAGATTTTACCCATGACCTGGGCTGACCTGCCTTTTAGCCTCTGTCTCTCATAGTCTTGTCCTCCTGTTCACAAAATTCAGGTCTCTTGGCAGTGAAGCACAGAAATTTACATTTAACAATTTAAATAGCAGCAATGGAAGTCCATGTTCCAGGAAATCTGTCTCTGCTGTGTGGGGCCCTGTCCCCATCCTCATACAGATGAGACTGCCTGCAGTGCTACTCCAGCTACACCTCATCTCTCTGCTGCCTTCCAGACCATCAGTGTCTTTTCCAAGGAAGCCTGAACTGATTTTTCTAGATTCTTTTGCCAGTCAAGTGGCTTATTTTAGTGGATTTATCCACCTGCCCTGGTAGCTGGTTGGGGGGGGGGGGGGGGGGTGGCAAGCAGCAAGGGGACATGTTCCAGTCCCACCTCATTGAAATAAAGTTCTGTTTATCAATAAATAACTGATAGACACTGAAAATAATCAATTACTGTTCCAATTACTGTAGAACTGATCAGTGCAAGTTATCCCGCCTCATTACTAGCAACTGCCTTTTATTTCTTCCCTCTTCCCAGATACTAAAATCCCAGTATGCCCTTTCTAGCTGTTTTCAGTCATTAATTCCTTCCAGAAGAGATTGAAGCAAAAACCTACTGATAAATTTGCAGTCCAACCTGAGCACTTGGTTCAGTCTCATTTTGGTGTCTTCCCTTCATTTACCATCCATTCCACTTTTTTAGTGGCTTGACCTTTGCACCACCCATTCCTAGTCCATGTTTGAGATCGTGGCTTGCCTGTCTTGAGAGCAAGGACAACATATCTATCCTCCTGTTCCTGTTTTGTTCTTGGCCAAACCCTTTCTCTCTGCATACTGCATCATACAGGACTATGGGACTTTAGTCCTTAGAAGTATTTTCACTGGAAATCCACAAAGGCAATCCCTTATTCACATTCCCGGGATGCACAGACTCGCATTGGAAAATTGTACTTCACCTGTCCTTGCACTTTGAAATGCGAGTACCAAAAGGTACACAGGGAAGTGCAGTCTTCTTCACCCTCATCCTCCTGCGGTGGGTATGGAGTATTGGAAAGCAGACTTCAGCTTTTGCCAAGTTTTGTGCACTTTCTTTCTTTATTCTTCTCATTGCCAGGCAGGTCAAACAGCTGGACAGCTGCTGGGCTGTTATTTGTGCCAGGAGTGAGGGCTGTACAGACTCAGGGCAGTTCATACACTTGACTGATAAAGTGCATCACCAGAGCAGGTTAAACAAGCACACCTAGAAAGCCACATATTGTGCACAGATGGATAACAAGATAAAAATAGCTGAACACTGGGACTAGAAACTGGATCAGTACGGTCACCCTAACCTGAATTGTTCATGGCTCAGCAGCTTCTCTGAATCCCATCCAGAGAGCCTGGGCTGTAACAAAACCCCTTGTGTGATGCAGCAGCAGCCAGCAGTAGTGTGTGTGCCCTGAGAGCCTCCCTGAAGTGCAGAACACGATGGTCTGATAGGTCACTGCAGAACCACAGACTGGTTTGGGTTGGGAGAGACCTTAAAACCCATCCCATCACCCCCCGCCATGGCAGGGACACCTTCCACTATCCCATGTTGCTCCAAGCCCCGTCCAGCCTGGCCTTGGATATTTCCAGGGACTGGACAGCCACAGCTTCTCTGGGCAACTTTACTTCCTGTCTGTTTTTACAGGTACTGCCATGCAATCTGAAGTGACAATAAAAGGCTTTTCCCTTCTTCCCAGGCCACCAGCTCAAAGTACTTCAAGCTTGGGACAAACATTTTTATTTTCTCATAATTTATGGAATCACAGAATCACTTAGGTTGGAAAAGACCTCCAAGGTCATTGAGTCCAACCTGTGACTGATCCCTCCCCTGTTACCCAGCCCAGAGCACTGAGTGCCACATCCAGGCTTTCCTTGGACACCTCCAGGGATGGGGACTCCACACTGCCCTGGGAAGCCCCTGCCAAGGCCTGAACACCCTCTCTGTGAAGAAATTTCTCTTAATGTCCAACCTGAACGCAACTTAAAGCCATTCCCCCTCCTCCTGCTCCTCCTGTGCTGGTTCCCTGGGAGCAAAGCCCAACCCCCCTGGCTGTCCCCTCCTGTCAGGGAGTTGTGCAGAGCCAGTAGGGCCCCCCGAGCCTCCTTTTCTCCAGGATTCCTGTCCCCCTGGCTGAAGCCAGCAATGCCTGAGAGGCTGGAAGCTCACCAGCCACAGGCAGTCACTCTGCACACCATGTCCCAACCTTTGGCACAGCTTTGTCCTGCATGGCATCAGTGACACTTGTGCTAGTGAGAACGCTGGAGCTTATGCAAATGTTCCCCAAGCTAATGCAGAATTGATTCCATTTAAATATTCATCAACTCATAGTATTTAGGAGCACAAAAAAAATTAAATAACTTACTCTTTTCCTGCACAGCCTACAAAGTGCTTGATTCTTTTCTCTAATGACAAAAAAAAACAAAAAGAGCAAATTCAGATCAGTGCATTTCATCTCCACGGACGGAAGGGACAAAACATGAGTTATGAAAGTTATTATGAAGTTGGAAGTGTACTAGGAACTCCAGCTAAATAGCTCAACTGTTCAGAGTTACATTTCAGCCCATTTTAGTGCACTTTTTTCACTTTTTTTTTGAACAGTGAAGCAAACAAGCCTTGAATAAAGCCTGGTCCAAGAGCCAAAGGACTGACTTCATTCATAGGTCAGGCACAGATTTGGCTCTGTGCTGTGATAGGGCACTGGGAGCTGTGTCTCAGCCCCTAAGTGCACATGTTTAAGCACTCTCCACCAGTGATATATACACACCAGTGCAAAAAGAGTTCTTTCCAGGGAAAAGAAATAAAAGCTGCTGTGGAAGGACAAGTGAAGAGCAAGGACGCACAGAAAGGCGGTGGTCATGAATCATCATATAAGCAGAACAGAGTATGGCTCTGTCATACTGGAAAACTGATTCTTGTTACATTTTCCAGCTGCAGATCACTTGGAGACCTTTGAGTGCATAAGTGTTAGTCATTCAGTTTTGCACTTTAAAGCTTATTACTGATAATTGAGAAACACTTACTTAAAACTCTTATTCTAGTCACCAAAGTGACATTTGCATGTCAGCTTTCCCTTTGGAGAACAAAGTTTTCCACACTGACCTTCCCTCATACTGCAAATCCACAACAAAACGTTGAAAAGTTGAGAGTGGAGTAAACGGCAAATCCTGTTCAGAGCAAGGAATAGGGTTTGCATTACATTTAGTTACAAGTTTCCCATTTTTTTTCCAGGACCAGCTCAGCCAGACAGGGCAAAGCTGCAAAACCAGGATTACTCAAGGGCACTAAAGGTTTACCCTGCTAAGTCCAAGTAGGTAAACTTATTACACCAGCTCACGTGTTCCAGAAAAAGTTTTGCAAAACTCCCACTGGCTTCAATCGGCAACCTCTGCTGGAGAGGTAGAGGAAGGGTCTTGACTCTGATGATTTGGCTGGAATCAGACAAGAAGAGTTTAGTTAGTGACTAGTTCTATTTGCACCCATTAATCAGTTTTTATTCATATTATTTATCAGCTGTAATTTCTGTGAATACTTATATTGGAATGCTTCCAGCAGAAAATATTCTTTCCACACTGTTTTCTTACAGCCTACAAACAGTTAAGAGCCAATTTTATTACCTTGCCCTTATCACCTGAAGTGCTACTTTGGCTCCTGGAGAGCTCAGCTCCACTGCCAGCTAAGCAAACAATTTTTCCCTCAGAATACTGGGGCAGGCTTCAGGCTCTGTTGAAGCACACACCATCTTCTTCCATAGCACTTTGAAAGCTGAACAACTTCTGCAGGGAGAAAAGGGGACAAACATCTGACTAAACTTCCAGTTCCAACTAAAAAAAGGAGTGAAAGCACATACAAATGTGGAATTGTAGAGAAGAATCAAAAAGAAGCATCAAAAGCAGCATGGGTAGCAGGGGAGGGGGAAATTCTGCCCCTACGCCCTGCTCAGGTAAAACCCCCCTGCCGGGCTGCATCAAGATCTGTGGTCCCAGCACAGGAAGCACGTGGAGCTGCTGGAGCCAGGCCAGAGAACTCCACAAAGATGATAAGAAAGATGGAGCAGCTCTGCTGGAAGAAATGTTGGGAGAGTTGTGATTGTTCAGCTTGGGGAAGAGAAGCTTCAGGGTGATTTAATTGTGGCCTTCCAATACCTGAAGGGAGCTCCAAGCTCCAAGATATAGAGGGTCTATTTACAAGGGCCTGGAGCACCAGGACAAGGGGAAATGGCTTCACATTGACAGAGGGCAGCATTAGATGGGATATTGGGAAGGAATTCTTCCCTGTGAGGGTGGAGAGGCCCTGGCACAGGGCGCCCAGAGAAGCTGTGGCTGCCTCTGGATCCCTGGAAGTTTTCCAGGTTAGACAGGGCTTAGAGCAACCTGGGATAATGGAAGGTGTCCCTCCCCTTGCTGAGGTTTAGAATGGGTTGGGCTTAAAGGTCGCTTCCAGCCCAACCCATTCTGGGATTCTAGGATTTCTGGAGGCACAGGATTGTCTGTTATATCAAACATTACTCAGTATCATATAAAGCCAGCAAGTTACCTAAGCTCCCAGGCTTTCATCACCAGATTTTTCATCCCTGCTGGGTACTGGTTACAAACCATCAGCTGTCAGTACAAGCCCACTCCCTTAGATTGACTGATAACCAGGCAGTTGCCCTTGTGCCATATTGATATTCCTCTGCTGACAAGTAGCAGCAGGCAAGAGAGGAGCACCTGACATTTGTGCCCTGACTCCTCCTGCTTTGCACAACTCCTGCTTTGCCTGAAGTTGTGCAGCACCCTGGGAGCTCTGACAGATCCTGGAACGTGCTGTACATCCACATCCACTCAAAGTTTGGACCTCTCAGGGCAAATCATGCTAACTCTGGAGGTTACACTGAGATGTTTTTCCCCTGCAGAAGACAGCTAAAGTATGGATTCATATTTAGTCACACTCTGTTTTTCATTAAAACCCAAACAAGTCTTAGTTTTCTTCTGTCAGATTGAGTAAGAAATACTCCCTGCTTCTTCCAGGCAAAGTAGTCATGCTGCCAGATTTAAGCTTTTCTTAATCTTCTCTGGGAATGAATTATACTGAGGAACCACTCGAACTCCTCTGAAACTACAATTTCCTTGAGTGGAAAGCAGCCCAATTCTATAAAAAGTATCAATATAAAGACAAATGTATTTGATGAAGGCTCCTGCTGATGTCAACATGAGACACCAGCAAGGATGCTGGGTAAAAACCTGCCTGGGCAAAATAAATAAAGCCAGTTCTGTGTGGGATGAGTGTAAAAAAACCATGAAATACTGCCAACTCCTTAGTGCTGTTTGCATCAGTTTGGTTTTCCACATAAGGCATTGACATGCTTCATTTCAAAGTGATTTATAGCAGCATTAAAAATTCTTTCACTGCTTTGTTTTGTTTGGAGCTTTTCATTATCAGGGTTGGCACAAGATGCTTTTTGGGAGTTGGCAGACATCTCCCTGCATTTAGGAGCTGGAGATGTTTGGGAACACCTGGTAGCAAGTTTCCTTTAGTCTTGAGAGAACGAAGAACCATTGGGAGTGATATTAAGTAGATAAATGAAGCTTTGGAGCTTTATTTCTCAGGCAGACCATCAGGAGGCATCAGGGCAGGAATCACACCAGGGCCTGCCTCTGACAAGGGCTGGTGGTGGCAGGCTGTGCTTCCAGCTGCCCTTTTGGCTGTAAAATCATCTGAGCTCCATCTCCCCCTCTCTGGAACATCAGACTGATGGTCTGTTCATGCTCACATTCACTGAAGGTAGCACATAGTCTTCAGTCTGCATCAAACCCAAAATAAATCTGATAAAAATTGATGCTTTACAGCCCAGAAATCTGGGGTTTCAGACTTTGGTCAACACTCCAGCGAATCCCATTGCAAATGAAGATATCTCAGGTTCCTGAACCACATTTTGAGAGGTTTGCTGGCATAAAACTCAGGCACTGCAGGGCAGAGTGTAGCTAAATCGCTGTGGTTTTGTGAATCATGATGCTGCCTCATCAACCAAGAAGTCAAGCCAACCTCAGCTTCCAAAAAGGTTGCTAAAATGCTCTTTAGCATATTTAATAAAGGGAAAATACACCCTCAAGGACCATGAGCAACCATTAGTAACACCCAGTGACAATAAATGAGTAACATTAGAGTTTTTGGTAAAGGAAATAAACTAATGGCTTTAACCACAGTAAAGAGGCTGCTGAGAGCTGGATTTGATGGGAGTCTGGTATTGGAATCTTCAGTGACTCTGCAGCTGCTAAGGCAGCCTAAGTATTGAGTGATAAACTCATTGAACTGAGTCAGCATTTATGGCTCCCTGTATGAGAAGAAAAAGGACACACAGTAAATCACCCTTATTTTGACAATAATGAATGCTGCAAGGATATTTTAGACCTTGTAAGTCCAATGTGTTTCTTCACTTCAGCTTCAGGTAGAAGTTTTGTACCTCAAGGTGCCAACATGTTTCAAGTCAATCTCGTTTGAAACCCTCTTGGCCATGACCTCCAGTGACCATCAAGTAACAAATGGTGATCTTGCACCTTGTAAAAAGACCACAGAACTTGTACCATTCAATAAAAATACAACTAGTATTACTCAAAATGAAAGCTCAACTTTTTTTTTTTTCCATATACTGGCACTGAAAGCTGCTCTGGAAGGGCTGCATGTCACAGAGCCAGTGCTTGATCTTGAGGCCTTTCTCAAAGTCAAACATCACAGAGTAACCTAAAAACAGCCTGCAGTAGGCACACACATACACACATACAAGCAGGGTGCTAAAACCAGAATTCAGATGAGTCAAGTTTTGCTTATTCACAAACGCTGCCCAGGCTTGATCCTTCCTTTTCCTCATTTCTGACTGTGTCTCCTCTCTCCCCGTCTGCCATTCCCTGAAGGGCATCATCAGCCTCAGAACAGCATAAACCATCACATCATCTGAGCTGCAGCTGCCACTTGTGGCTGCGTGGGAGCATTCCAGCAGCAGCCACGCAGCCACATCCACACCAAGAGCTCTGACTGCAGGAAAAGATTCCAGCTTCTTCACACTCAACTTTCTGCGGAGAGATCCTTGCTACAGCAGCCCGAAGATTCACGTCCCAGCCCTGTGACAGTGGCAGGCTCTGCATGGCCCTAAACCAAATAAAATCCAACTGGGCATAAGTTCATATTTATTAGCATTTCCAGTGCACAGTGCTACTTTAATTCCCTGATGGCTCCCAGGCTGCTGCATCTCACTGATGCATAAGCAGCCTTTCTGCTGCTATTATAAAACAAATTACCTCATGCCTGAGTGGCCTTAATATCAGTTCATGCTCCAAGCTGTTCTCCTGTGCTGACATATGTACCCCCTGTTCACCCTGTGCTGCTGAAGGCAGACTGGCTTCCGAAACCACCCATCAGATAGAGCAGGAAATGGATGATAAAATAGTGTGTACAGCATTAGCTCCAATGCATTCCCCACATTCTGCTCCCTTTGCTGTGGTTTGCTGCTCAGTATAAAAGGGGATACTGGGTGAGCAATAGGGTTTCAACCCCTGTCTTTCTCCTTTGCCATCCCAACCTCACATGGCAGGTGTTTCTCTGCCTGTCATGGTTACAGAGCTCTCTCCCCATTAAGACAGTGGTACCTGCAGTGATAAATTTTGACCTGAGCAGTACTGAACACCTCAATGAGTAAATAGCCATGTCATGGAAGCACCAGTCACTGAAATGAGAATATTATAAATAGAAATATTCTCTATAAGCGGCTTGTGACTAAGCTCACTTTTGAGCTAATAACTTCCCATGGAGATGAACTCTGCAGGAAAACTCACAGAGCTATAAATACACAGAATTCATTAACAGATTTTTTTTGTTGCAAACATTCTTTTCCGGCTGTGCATCATGACACTGGTGCTCCCAACCCATTCTCTTTTCAAAAGCTGCAATTGTTTAGCCCCCAGATCCAGCTACTCTCAGAAATCCACAGGAAGAAAACATTGGGGCAGTTTTGAATATTAAGACCTTACTCCAGTGCCAAAGAAATTAAACACAAAAGGAAAAGAAAAATATGACAAGGAACAGATGCTATGCCATGAGCAAGTCTAGAGTTTCATACTCTTCTTAAGTTTTAACATTTTGCTAATCTATGAAGGAAAAAAATATATTTTAAGGGCCTGTGATTGAATTCTGTGGGTTCTGAGGTAATGAGAATGGTGGATTTGTGCTCAATTCCTGTACTTACTGCCTGCCCAGATGCATTTCCCAGCCCTGCTCTGATGAGGAGTATGAACAACCGGGATCACTGAAGCTGCAGCTCCTACACGAGATATTTTTGTTTCTCTGTGGTTACCCATCTCAGGGCTGCACATCAACATTGGGCTTTTCAAAAGGCACTTGTGAATTGCAGCATTATTTGCATCCAAATAGTCTCTCTGTTGCAGATGTTCTCGTGCAACCACACAGTGATGCTCCCTTGAGCAAGAGTTCAGCTTATGCTAGGCCAGCTTGAATCCTTCTAATTTCTTTACATAGACACAACCCACAAGAGCCTAAGATTTATTCTCTTATGTTGCAAGCTAAAAGCAGAGCAGGCCGTAATCTTTTCACCTGGCTGTCTAACTACTGTTCAAAGTCACAGAGCATTATTTTTTGTTCCTGCTTATTTCTTTAATTCACTTACTGAAGGCTGGCACTGAGACCCAGCTCTGCTGCTTCTGTTGCCATGTAGGTGTTTGGCAACAGCCTCCACACATGGATTGTGGTACAATATTAATGAGCTCTTTATCATTGAACTATTAAATCAGGAGCTTCATGGATGCTTGACAACAGGGCAAATTCATAGAATCCCAGAAACCCAGAATGGTTTGTGAAAGGACCTTAAAGCCCACCTAATTCCCCCTGCCATGGGCAGGGATACCTTCCACTAGACCAGGTTGCTGCAAATCCTGCTCTTGCTTCAGCCCATAAGAATAATTCTGGTACAAAGGGAGGGCAGGAGCTCAGCTATGCAAGCCAAACTCTACATGAGTCTCATGGCATCCTAATATTTGCCCTTTTGTTGCACAGCAAAATGTTTTCTACAGCTGTCTGCTCCAGACAAGACCAGCAGCTGTGGCTTGGCCATTTTCTCGGCTCAGGGAAACAACCTCAACTCTGTCTTGTCCCAGACTCTGTTTCTAGTCAGCTGGGCTTTTACCAGTCAGCTCCATTTCAGGCTTCTAAATTTTAGCCCAGAAAGGCCAGTGCCCCAGAATTTTAACTTGATCACTTCAGTTTGGTCAGGCAGCGTGCTAGCACCTAGAGATAAGGACAAACTTCCAGCATCAGGCTGATTTTCAGGCATCTTCACAGGACAGGTGCTGTAACAGGATCTTTAAGACCTGAATTCCTGGGATGTAAATGCATCAGCCAGTCCCAAAGCTGACAACCAGGAGCATCCTGGACTGCTGCAGGAAGGTAAATCACAGCGAGGAGAGCGAGCAGCATGCTCCAAGCTGCTGCTTTTTGAGCTATTACTCACCAAGGAAAGAGCGTAATTATTTTTCCATGTTTTCATGAAGCGAAGAGAGGATTCTTCAGCCTTACCTAATGGCTCATGCCTGCAGTGAGCTCAAACACAGGGGTGACCAGGCCTCTGTTCCCTGTAAGACCTTTTCCTTTCATATAGGCAAGTTATTTTAGGATTGTATTTGTTGATTGCTGCCCATGTTTATCTGTCACTGTGTGTGTGAGCACAACACCGAACTCACCAGGTAGCATTTACCCTTGTACTGTCACTTTGCTTTGCAGAGGACTATCTACTCATTTATTAATTAATATTAATTTCCAATTTTAATTTAATTTCAAACTCCTGACATTGTTTGTACTCTCATGCCACTGCCCAGGCTTGCAGCACTTGTGCACAGGGCAGGTATCTTGGAAGATGTGTTGCTGCAATCAGCCACAGCTTCTCCTTCAGCCTCTAACTTGCTCTATCATCTTTGAATTCAACCAGCTTTTGCTCCTTCTGGAAAGAAAAAAAAGGTCTGTGCAAACAATCTGCTGTTGGAACAGCTAATTTGCAACACTAGTGTAGACAGACTCTGAAAAATTACCTCAACCTCATGTACCTCTTTTTGCCATCTACAGTTATACTGATATTTCTTTTATCTCATCCCCCCAGCAGCAGCCAATTGGTAGTACAACACACATAATTACCCAGATGTTTTCTGGTGATCCTTTCAGAAAATGTGTCTAAAGTAAACTGTCAGTTTGGAGGCGCTATAATTTGATTTGGACCACACAATCACTCCTCACATGAGGTACAGTTTTGTTTGCATTATTCTACCTGCTCAGCAGACAAACTGCAGTTCAAAAGTGATTGGGTATGGAAAAGAGTTATTGTTTCAGCTTCTAAAGATGAGGTTTTTCCCTAAAATTTGACTGCTGTTGGCTTTGGGTAAATGTCCTGGCTAAATTTCTGCTTAAGTGGTTCAGAACTCCAAGGGTGGTGAGTTAGCCCAGCTGACTTGTATTTAATTTCCACCAACCCACTTTTATTCCCCATTCTTTCTGGCCCTTGGCTGAAGTTATTAAAGTGCCATTACTTGAATACTGGTTTTACTAAAAATTGCTCCCAGTTTCAACAGCCTTCAGCTTGCAGCCAGCGCCTCACTGCAGCTATTGGCAACCTCTCTGTGCTAAATTCAATTTGTCTGTGCCTCTCAGATGTTCAAGATCTCACTTCTTAAATCCTGCTCAGCACCGAGGAGAAGAGGATGTTACAGACATTTCTCACTGAAGGTTTAGCTTCAACAAAAGCCCCAATTCTATGCGTCTCCAATCAGGTTTTTGAAAATGATCTCCCAGAAACGAGAATCAGCTCTTTGAATTATCTCTTTTTTACAGTGGGAAGTTAATGAAAGTCCAAAATGTTCCCACTCATTTCATTATAGGAGCCTTCATTTACATTCCATTGAGCTGAATCATAACTAAGGCTTACCCCCACACTGGGCACGCAGCCTGCACAGTTTACATGTGTGTTGGTAAAAGGTGAAAAAAAGCTTTTTTTTCAGACAAATTTCCTAATCCATTTCCCACAATCTTTTCCCCAAGTGTCCAGTTTTTACTGTGCCAGGCTAAAGGTAAAGGTTAATTTAGAATTACAGCTCACTGAGGCTCAGGTTTAATGGAGTCAAACCTGGCTTTTTAAATTATTACTAGATTTTATGGGAAAATAGGCATAACTACCCACTACAATTTTTCAACTCAAGTGTGGAAACACTTTGCAAAAGTGGATGTCTAACTCTACATGATTTATAACTTTACTTTTCCCCCAGTAACAATCACAGAATCCTAGTCACAGACTGGTTTGGGTTTTAAGTTGACCTTAAATCCCATCTTGTCCATGGACAGGGACACCTTCCACTATCCCAGGTTGCTCTAAGCCCTAGTGTCCAACCTGGCCTTGGACACTTCCAGGGATGGAACATCCACAGCTTCTCTGGGCTCCCTGTGCCAGGGCCTGCCCACCCTCACAGGGAACAATTCCTTCCCAGTATCCCATCTAAACCTGACCTGTTTAATCTTAAGACTATTCCAATAGGGCAGTGATTGCTCATCTCCAGGTTTCCTACCCAATTTGAGGACCTGAAATGGTTTGCTGTGGCTCCTAGCTAGAGACAATCATTGTCCCCAGATCCTATAAATACATAGGATAAATATATATGTATAAATATCCATGGACAGCCGCCAGCTGGATTGTCACATGAACAGATAGTAATCAAGGTGAGCCAGTTTTGAGATATCCCAGTCCCTGTACAGTTCAAGAGAAATCTTGAAAGATCTCTCTGGAACTGTTACTCGTATTGATGCATCACATAAATAGTGATCACAATTTGTACAGCTGAAGCATCCCTTACTTGGTTTGGAAAATGACAGTAACTGAAAATATGTATTGGGAAAGGACTTCAACCTTTCAACTTTGAGCTCAGCCAAGCAAAGCAGATATATGGAGAAATTTGTCAGGAAACAGGCAGAATTTGTAGGGATTCTCAAGGACCTATTTATGGATATGGATTAGAAACAAGTACTTGTTACATCCAGTACTTAAATCTCAACAGGTGAAAGTTCCCTTTTTCCTTACAAGCTTAGCAATATTCCCCAAGGAAAGAGAAGCATGGCCCACACCAAGGGCAGGATATCTCTGTGTCTCACCAAATGAGAAAATGAAGGAACTTATGCTTTATGACTCCTGGAAATATTCCCTATGTTCCCAAGTTAGCCATGACTGCACTAAATAGCTAAGAGTCAGCTGTCAACTATGGTTCAAAACTGCAAATGAATTTATTTTCTACAGTGGCTTTCACTTTTTACTGTTAATTATCAGCCTTGATTATCCTTTTGTCCCCTCCAATAATATCTTCCCCCTCAGCCATGCACAAGGCTTCCCACACCCAGGTCTGGAAAGCCCTTCCAGTCAGGGCTGGCTCACTGGACCACTTATTATTTACAAGCTACTGATGCCTCGTGGAGAGGTTACTAAAGGCCATCTCCCTAAAGAATTCCTGTTTATATTCCTCTTGCTTTATCCTTAGGAAAAACAGTTGCATACAGGCAGAGGTATTTAAAGCTTGACCCATCCTCCCTCGTCCTGCTGGACAGCTATAATCTGTCTGTGCTATCTCGACTGATATTTGTGTAGCTGATTATGTCATGCAAACAAGGGATTAGGATCCTGATTTGGGGAGGGAGCAGCACGAACAGAGGGTGTCTGAAGGGACAAGCTTTTTTTGTTCCCAGTCAGATTCCCCGAACAAAAGGGAGAGAGAAGAAATGCATCTTGTATAAAGGGCAATTGTTTCCCAATGGAACATTAAATGCTTTTCCATTAAGCATGAGCTGCTCTGGTTGTTATGGAATATTTTATGAACAGGTCCGCTAATGCTGTGCCCAGCTCTGGCACTGTCTGCACCAGAAAAACAAAGCCAGCACAGGCCATCCTTTTGTATTTTAATTTCCTCCTTTCACCCACACAGGGGATGAATCAGAATATTATCTTTGAGTTTTTATGGTTGCTGGATGAATATTCCCATGTCTCTTGCCTCAACAACAATTCCTCGTATTTAAACTTCTTCATGCAAATAAAGGCCGGGATGTGCCAGCCTTCCTGGGCACTGACCCAAGGAATACACTTTGGTCTATGACACAACCTTCAAAGTCTTTTGGAAGACCAGACAGATTCAGGGAAACCATTATCTGCCCCTACAGAGTAGGAAAAATAGGGAACATCTACAAAATCCCATGTGCCATTTACTTTGTTTCATAATATAGGAGGCAGAAGGCACCCCAGGAAACAAGCAGCTTCCACAAAAGCTGAAGGTGGCAGCTGGCAGCACACACAGGCTGCAGAACATTTTGCTCCAAAATGATGGGAGGCAGAAGTTTTCACGTTCCAAAAAAAAAAAAAAAAAAAAAAAAAAATTAAGACATGAAGGGCTAAATGCAGCCCTGTAGATCTGTTCCAGGAAGCCCCACCTGCCACAGGAGGTTTGGAATGGGACAATCACAAATTACTGTAGGGCAGGAGGGACCTTTGGAGGCCACCTGGCCACCTGGGCCCTCACTCCCTGCCCAAGACCAGGGAGTCTTGGGTTTGATCAGATTGCTTAGGACTTTATCTGGTTTGAATTCAGAGCATCTCCAAGGATAGAAATTTCACAGCCTCTCTCAGAAACCTGTTTGAGGCTTTCATTGCTCTCTTTATGAAGAACTTGTTTCTTTTTCCTGTCCTGATGGTCTTTATAATCTCCAGGAGCCCCATGTCCTGTAGAACTGTACCTCTCTTGATTTAACCAGCCGGCCATTCCAATGTCCCTAACTATGGGAATTGCTAAAGAATTTCACCATTTTAGTTAGGCCCCTCTGTTTCCTCCCAGGAAGGAGATCACATGGGCTGTGGTTAATTTGGACTTGTCTTATGCAATAATCCCAGAAGATTTCAGGCTGGAGTCTTTTAATGCCCTGTATATACTGGCAAATTATTCCAAATACTTGCTACAGGAATCACTGAAACAAGGGATTTTTGACTCTAAATGTCTTCAGTAAGTTCAGTGGTACAAGTCTGCCTGACAAGCTAAAGTGGAATTCTTACTTACAAAGCATTTCTCTCGAGGTTCACATTACATGATAGCTGATACCAGAAGTATTAGAGAATAAAAGCTGTGTTTTAGAAGTAATGATTTTTCGCCTTGAATGCTAATTAGTGCTATTGTAGACACTGTAGCTCCAAGCTAACAGCAGTCTGTCTCCAGCAGAATCCAATGCAAACTCAGAATTCCTCTCTAGAGTCAGCTGCTGGAACTGCTACCCCAGGGCTTGGGGCATTATCACAACCCCCAAAGTATCAACCAAGACTACAAAACCTATTTTTCATGGCTTTTCAATTTAGCACTCTGGGTCAGAAGGGAAAGAAGCCATGAGACCATTTCTCAGCTCTGCAAATGGACTAATTTAGGTCTATTTAGAAGCCTTTTCTGATTTTAAGAGGGTGCAAACCCATTTTAGGTTTAATGTCACTGAAGCTAAAGTACTTCTGGTCCAGAGTCAAGCTACTAAAGGGGATTATGCCTCATTTTTCTGAGAACTCAGACTAGCACATTTCATGTGGCTCTGTGCTGGTGACTGAGTCTGTCCATGCACAACCTGAAGCATTCACAGACTGGCACATTCTGCAGGACAGAAGCACCTATTTGGTTTATACAGTGTGAGAGGGAAGGAAACTTTGCAATGAGGGATATTTTGAAGTGTGAAAGAAGCATAACCACTACAGAAAACTAATCAGACTGCCCTGCTGAGGCAGATAAGAAGGAAAATTAACAAAGCTCTTTGGTTAGATATATTTTAATTCCTTCTGAGTCCAAAACTATGCAGCTGAAATGCAAGAAAATAATTTGAAAGAATGAGAATTTCAAGGCCAGGCTGGATGAGGCTGGGAGCAGCCTGGTCTAGTGGAAAGTGTCGTTGCCATGTCAGGGGGTTAATATTGGATGGGCTTTAAGGTCTCTTCCAACTCAAACCATTCTCTGTTGCCATAGTTCTATTGTTTGATTTCAGCTTAAGATGGCAACAGCCTGCTGAGAGAGGTTGGATTCCTTCTATTTTTCCTGGTATGAGGATCCCATAATCTTTTGCTCAGGATGGAGCTGTTATTTAACAGGACCATGCCCTGCTGCTCTTATCAAGGACGAAAGCAGAACATGAGTAAGCAGCACAAGGCAAGTGAGGCATTATTGATGAAGTAAATTTGTATACAGCCTGCAGATATTTATTAAAACATCTACTTTCTACCAGGGAATTATAAAGTTCTTTTTTACAATACTGGGCTGAAACCAATTTAAGGCTCACTATAACAAGCTTGAATAATTAATTTCTTGTATGCATTGCTAATAGGATGTTGCTAGTCTCAGACACACTGCATTACATCCCAGTTAGAAGGACGAACTATGAAAGTCATGACAAGCTCTTGCCCAAACCCATTGTATTAGTCACTCCTGATACCTAAATTTATGTAATTGGAGTGGAACTGATGATGCTGGTACTGTCAGCCCCCTCTGGCTTGATCTACTCTTGTTTTCTTCCTGGTTTTTAATCAATCAGTAGCACAACAATCTGAAAGAAGCTGCACAATTTTGTGTTGCCTTCAGCTAGATACTCTTCATGAGCACACATCCTCAGAGTGGAGCTGACAGTGTCTCTGCTTCTGAGAAACCACTTGCAATCCTGAACTTCCTGTGCTAATGCAAGAGGCATGGTCCTGTAATTAAAATTACATGCTGTCCCCAAACCAAAACCAGTATGTTTGAACTATTAGAAAACCTACCAAGCCATTTGCACTGGGGATTCACAACATCACAGATGTGGAAAAAAAATCACCCCCGAGCCTGGAGATATGAGATTCTGCCTTGTGCAGAATACCCAGCATCAGCATAATCCACATAAACACAGTTAAGTGGTTGAGCTCACTGCTGGAAGTATCAACTCTCCACCACATGGTATTAACCCAGTGCCTGAAAATCTTATCAAATGACTTGTGAATCCCCTGCCTCACCACTGTGTTTCCTCTTTTCTTTGACTTTCCCATGTTCTTGATTTCACAGGATTTGTCTAAATCTCTTGTGTCATACTTCAGTCTCACGGAATTGCAACAGAATAAATTCCTTGTCAGCCAGACACAACCTTCCAGCTACAGTCAATAATGCCAGGGAAACATAAAGGTTTCTTTAGCAAATGCTTTCTGGTAAAGGGTCTTGGCTCAAATAAAGGCTCAAGTCAGTTGTCCTTGCTTTTTAAGAGCAAATTCATTTCAGTCTAGAACAAATGCTTCCTTCATCTTTGAGCTCCAACAGCCATGCAACAGAAAGGAACCAGTGGAGCACAGACCAGTGCTAGCACTTGTGAAGATAATTTGGCCAGCACAATTGATCATATTACTAAAAATACAGTAGTAGATTCAACAAAGTACAGTGAAATGAAAGGCATCCACCCATTTAAAGCAAGCATCAGGCTGCCCCCATGGCTACCAGGACGCAACTTCTGAGCATGCTTGATGAAGCCCATTTTATGGGGAAAAGCATTAATCCTATTTTATGGGGAAAAGCAATGCCTTAACACTGTGTCTAATTAGCTGGCAAAGAAGAATGCAGAACTTTTGCATGCCAAGGTGGGAGAGAAGACTGCAGGGAACACTAAGAGACAGGTTGGCAAAGCACAGGCAGAGACTTGTTTGGCCTTGTGCTGCACCATATGCTCAGCCTCCCAGAATAACCAAAAATCAGCTGCTCCTTTTTAGCCAGCAGTGTTCCCTCAGGTCACATTTCAGACGTCACCTAGGCCACCTCTCCTAGAGGAAAAGAGATGCTTTCAACTGCATGACACTGGGCTCTGTACAGCAGCCTGGCATTGTGCAACTTTATCAGAAATCTCAAGGGCTGGCTATGATAAATCAAGCACTTAAGTTATCATAAGATTCAATTTAGCAGTTACATGAGATACAGCTGAAAAGATGTGAGCAGATATGATTGTTCTTTTACACTCCAAATTATCACAGTCAGGAATACAGGGGAAGTCTTTAGTGAATGCTCAGTACTGAAAAATTCTAGTTCTGTTCCTAAACCAAAGATGCTCCAGCTCCACAGGCTTGAAATTGGAATATGAAGCTAAGACTGAACTTTCAGAAGCATAATCATCCCAAACAGCAGAAAATTAGAAAACACGTTGTTTATACTGATTAACAGAATGCAACAACAGGCATCTTGTAAAAACGAACAGCCTTTTCAGCAACAGAAATAGTCCCTAATTTGTTGCTGAGCTGGCCTTGATGCATCACTAACACATATGTGCCAGCTATATCTTTAACAGTTACTATAGAAGAGATTTGAAAAGTTATGGCTTTCTTGCAGTCAAGTGAAAGATTTACTCACTAAGGAGATACCACACTTGTATTGAAGCTAATCTTGTCCTTCAAATGCATTTCAGTCAAAGTTAAAAGTAAATAATATTTTTTAAAATTTTATTTTATTTTTAAGTTTTTATTTCATTGCAGTTCCATCCCATCTGCCCTTAGCTTTATCAGCTTATTTACCTTCATTACTCTTAGGCCACTGAGGGCTCAAACTCCTTGGTTACGTGAAAGTCATGGAACAGATTTGTCTGGTGCTGGCATAGAAAGTTTGCAGTCTGCACAGCCGCAGCAGGACAGCAGGGAAGAGAGAAGCATCCTGCCTGTGTCCCCCAGCCAGGGCTGAGGCTCAGCCCCATGTCAGGTAAAGTCACTCCCTCCTGCACCAAGCTGCTTCCCTCACTTCCCCAGTCCTCACATGATCTGCTCTGGAGGCTTAACTCTATATTAAATCATATTTTCCCCCTCACTTACTTCTCCTGCTTGTTGCTCCCTTAATTTTAACACACATAATTCCTGGACCTTCCCAACTCACACTTGGGCCTTCTTGAAGGTTACCCAGAGAAGCTGTGGCTCCCCCATTCCTGCAAGTGCCCAAGGCCAGGTTGGACAGGGCTTGGAGCATCCTGGTCTAGCGGAAGGTGTCCCTGCCCATGGCAGGGGGTGGAACAAGATAGAATTTAAGTCTCTTCCCACCCAAACCATTCTATGATTCTATAAGTCCCAAGTTTTACTCTTCTAAAGAAAGATGCAGCATGCTGGATTCCATGACTGGGTACCCTCCATACACCATAAGGCCAGGAGCTGACTGCATTCCTTAACATCCTGAGGATCAAGGGAAGAGGGATGGCAAAGCCCACATCTTCCTTCCTAAGACACGCTTTGCATAGCCAGCAGCATCTTCACCCTGAAGGGAAATTTCCACCTCGGCCACAATTTTGTTGTTTTGCTTGATGCCACAATATGTGTTTATGTTTGTACTGTATCAGGAGCACAAGGAGAGGGGGAAACATCAGTGTTGCCATGAGGAGCTGACAGCAGCATCCCACAAGCTCACAGGATCATCTCCCATCCAGAAGGCATCAGGAAGGAGTGGGCAGAGGAATTTCTTTGCAATGATGGATGGCACTGAACAACTTGTTTCAGGGACGTTGTCTTTGCAACCAAGGCTGTACCTCCTGCAGCTTCCCAGGGCCAGAATGCTGGCACTCAGGAGTTATCAGAAAGCAGCAGTATTTATGATAATCAGTCCTATTACATAAAAATATGGAACCTGGGTCCATCTGCTTTTTAAGCACCAATCACTAAGATCAAAGTGAGCGGATGTTTCTGAAATGCCAGTATTTCCATATGGAGATGGACAGCATATTCCTTTTAATTAAGCCTCAGGAGAAGAGCTGGGAAGCAGCTCTAAGCACAGCTGAAGAGCAGTACTGCTATTTTGCTTCTAAAAATCATCATCCATCATGCTGCTGCTCCCTGTAAAAGCATTATGCTTAGCCATAGCTAAACTCATAAAATCCTTAATGGAATCAGCACAAAATGCCTGGTGCCTCTGAGAGAATTCCTTTTCCAGGCTGGTTTTCTTATTCTTTCATTGAGATTTCAACAATACATTTATATTATTGTGCTTTACGTGTTTGAATCTAGCATGCTCAGAAGTTTGTGAAGCTCAATGACATCAAGTAGTGAGTAAACCTTATTACACAAAAAAACAAATTAGTGTTGCTTTTCCCTTAGTAATACCAGCTTGGGAGGGAGTAGCTGCTTGTAACAGTTCAGTCTTGTATTTACAGAGCTCTGAGAAGAAACTGAAGGTAAAACACACCTACTATGAGATGTATTCTTAGAAACCTCCTGCTGCCACCATAGCTACCACTCTGAGAATATTCCTTTCATGTACGTGCAGCAAATAACACTGACAGTCTGAGCCTGACCCGAAAACCTGCACGCAAAGATGAATATTAAGGGGAGTTGGTGTGAAAGACTAAATGAAAATATGGGCTGAGTAAACTTATAAAATTCATTGAGTTTTAGCATAATGGCACTTCCCCACGTCAGCTCTAAACTCATCAGTCAAGGTGGGATAATACAAATTTGGAAGAAGGGCTCTCCCAGTGTGAGGGTCTCATAACAAATATATGCCTGATGAGATAAAAATATTAAGCAACTTACCCCTGCCTCGAGCCTCTGAAAGGATGGCTACAGAGCCCAGTGCAGTGTTATGGTACAACCTTTTAAAAAACGAGATGCAGCCATAAGAAACTAAGCAGTAATGGACCCAGGGAACTATGATGCACTTCACTTTCTATATTTGCACCTTCATTACCAAACTTATGGGGTAGTTTCCACCCTTTATTACAGACAAGAATCTTCTTGGTTGTGCCAGAGGCTATTTCAGCTTTTTTCTTCCTTGTGTTCTGTCCTTTTAGTGACTGGATTTCTCAGAAAGGAGCTTGCATCTTTTCTGTTGGTGTTACAAATCCGTGCTGGTTGTATTTGCTGGGAAAGCACAGGGCAGCTTTTCTGCTGCTCATGGAAGTGAAAGCCCCTCAGAGAATAGAGGTTAAATCCTCATGACAACCATATGGTTGTAGGAAATGACTTAGAAGTATCTGAGGAGCAGGGAAGAGATTTTACAGGCAGAGCTGTCAGCTGTGACCATCCCATTGACAGAGGAGTCACGATTCCCAGACAATTAAAAAGACAGTACTCAGGATTTCAGGGGAAAAGAGACCACAAAGACACAATTTTGTGCTTCAATTCCCCAGTCCACCACAGCTCCATTCAAAAGGTGTCTTACTGTTTTCAAGAGTGTCTGAGTGAGGTTGTGACTACATTACTGACTGCTAAGAATGGCTGTTCTGGTGCACAGCTAGCCTGAAGCTGGCAGGCCCATTCCCAACAAAGTCTGTGAGAAGTGGGTATTGCCAACACCCAGAATAAAAAGGCAACTGCAGTTGGAAAGACAGGCTCATCAATGTGGATAACAGATGTGCTCTTGAAACAGGATCGCTTCTCAGAAAGTTTAGAGTGCTTGAATATATGAGTTGTTCTACTTTCTAATCTGTCTTAAAAAGGGAAAGAAACTAGTTCTGGTTAGGACAGGCCTGGCAGCCAGGTTTAAGCTACACTGACCACCACTACAGCATTCCCATACAGTAGATCAGACTGCTCACACCTCTCCAGTATCTTTACAGAAGTTAATACTGTTTCCTGACTCCCAAGAACTAACATTCCTTCACTTCAAGGAATAAATTCCTGGTTCCTGTTGAAGCCAGTGCAGACTTCTACGTGGGATATTCTCTATACATTGGTTATTTAGAAATTAAATTTCTGGGGTCCCCCCCAACCAAAAAAGTGTCTCCTGTCAAAAAAGCACAGCTGCACTACACATCAGCTCTTCTAGGGAACACAGCAGCACTCGAAACTCAAGCTAAAATCCAAACTTGGAAAGGAATGGAAGCAAGGAACAAAGAGGCTAAAGGAAAAGGTTTTCCTCCTGTGTAAGGGCAGTGGAGTGGTTTTGCTTGAACAGTGAAAAGAAATTTCAAGTAGAGCATGAAAGCCCATCAGCTAATTATTTCCATCTCCCAGTATCCCATCCTGTCTTCCAATCTGATGCCTTTACAAACCACAACTGGTGCTCTCTGTCACACCAAACCTGGGTGCTGCTTGCCTGAGCCTGACATTTCTGCTACTAAATGTGTTGAAGTTTGTGCTTTACTGCATCCCTACATCGATGACCCACACAAGGGGACAATCTTCTGGTGCCCATTAGAAATCTAATGTTCAAGATGCAGGAATGCAGCGTGCCTAGGTTTTCCTCGTGAGTTCTGCAAAGGGCACAGGCACAGAATAGTCTGGAACACACAGGAGCATCCCTGCCCCATGGCAGGGGGCTGGAACAAGATGATCTTTAAGGTCCCTTCCCACCCAAAGCATTCTCTGGTGATTCCATGACCTTTCCTGCATCTGCAGCAGGCCATGAAGCAGTTTCAGCTGTGGCACCCCAGGGCTGGGCATAACAAACCCCTGGCAGAGCACATTTAAATTTTGCTTTGTGGACACAGTGGGGGTTAACAATCCCGGCTACATACATCAAAGGAATGTCATACTCAGGTTTCCATTGGCTGCCCTGCAGGCCATGCCCCACATTAGGGATGGCGATGCAGCTCCATTGTGCTCCTTCAGTGTGGCAGATGGCTCCTTACGAAGGGCTGGGCAGCAAGTTCTCTGTGAGAGCCATCATTACAGACCATTATCAGCTTTCCTTGCCTTTTTATGAACAGCTTTTTGAGATTCTGCTTCATATCAAGTGTTAAATCGCACACTATGAATTTCAATCGGTCTGATGTGAGCAACTGCTCTGAACCACAAGCTTGTTATCCATCATATGTCTGCAGTTCCATTGCCTCCTGCTCCATCATATTGTGCCAATGCTGGTGCCCAGTCCAAACACAACTCTTTACAAGTACAACAGTGTGAATTACACTGGGTTTCTGTCCTGGAAAGGCTTTCCCCAGCAGCCACCTTTTGAATTTCAAATACTACAACTCCAGTCAGGGCTTGGTGAGTCTGTCAGAAGCAGAAACTAAGCCCTGAGCAAGACTGCAACAGACACATGGCACAGAGAAACATATTGGGGAAGTCTGGTGTTTGCTCTCACACCTAAAAAACACTTCTTCATGCACCAGATTGGTGAAGATTGACATTGACAGCAGAACTGGGGGGGGGGGGGGGGGGGGGGGGCAGTGCGAGGGGGGGGAGAAGGGTGAAACAGATATGAGGATATTCCCATTTCTCCATACTCTTATTTCCAATGTAGGATGAGTAAAGCCGAGTCTTACATTTTTTCTAAACTCTCATTTTGTTTTGCTTCCAAGGCCGAGAGCAAACCAATCAGTATGAGATCTGGGCCTACAGCTGGCATTCACACTAATCTGTGCAAGTGTTGCTCCAATACTATTTTCACAACCTAAGCCACCTTTATATTTCATTCATCAAATCAGAAGCATACCAGACTCACTATTATCATGGTCAGGGGTACTTTTTACTTTTTTCAAGGGCTTGGAAAACCTCCAAGCCTGTTTGCTATACGATCAATAACTATCAGACAATCTGGGCAGATTGCACTCAAGATAAAGGATGAAATGTTAAAATATCTTGTAGTCAGGGTCTTGAGAAATGAACCTGGCATTTGTCTAGCTGTCTAGACAGCTGGGACAAAAAGAAAAAAAAAGGCAAAGATTATCCCTTCCCATACGGTAAATCCTCTGTCTCCTTCTTTTGCATTTAGCAGTTCTATGCAAGCTGATAATGGCCAAGGTTCTGGATAAATTGTACTTTATTACTGTCCTCTTTCTCACTTTGGGGGTTCAGCTTTCATAGTTGTGAGCATAATGAGGCCTCTAACACCACTGGAGTGCAGTTAAGGTTGCTGAGAGGCTGCACTAAGGGCTCAGAGGCTCAATCCGGGCTGCGAAGGAGACAGTGCAGTGACAGTAATATGCAACTGTATCTATCAGTTACTGATTAGGTTTCTGCTCACTTCATGTCATGCTCATTTAGAAATCACTTACAGCTTCAGCTGGAACATGAAAGACTTATATCCTCTTCCAAGGCAGAGCTGACTCGATTAATTCCTGGGCAAACTTGTGCAAACATTTGACATGTTATATTCCCACTTCTCTCTTGCAAGGCTTGGTTATTACATTATCATACTTTTTGTCAGAGCAATGGGTGGCTGATTGCCTTTAAGAATACCACTGCATTCATTCACCCAGCCTGGATCATAATTATTTAGCAGTCCCAGGCAGAAGAACAAAATAATTAGGAACCAGAGGCCCGGTTCCAAAAGTCTTGAGAAAAAAAAATGCATTTCTCAAAGGCCAGCACCTAATTAAACTCCTGTGGAGATCTTCATGTACAGTGCACTGTTTCCCCAGGGACCTGTTTTTAGAAGCAAGTTATGAAGCTGAGACACCTCTCAGTGAGGCAGGAAGACCTATGTGCTGCTTCTTCTCAGAGTTTGCTGTTACCTGGGCAGCACCAGACCCATGCTGAGCCCACTGCCTTCTTCAAGCCTGGCAGTCTCGGTAAATGATGCATGGGGTTTGGTTAGCACAAAAGCCGTGTGGCATTTTACATCTTCAGGGCAGTGTTATTTAGATCAGGAGCAAGCTAGGGGGAGAACCTTTTAGAAGCAGCTCCATGATATGGATGGTAGGATGCAGGCTGATGGCCTCTGAAGCTGCAGTGGCTCCACGGAATGTTTAGGAATGCAGTCAGCTCCTGGCCTTGTGGCATAGGGGAATCCTGGCTCCAGTACTGACACTAAATCACACTTAGAGAGCCTTGGTAACAGGGTGGCAGCTTTATAGAACCTGGTATCAGTTTGGAAAAGGCACCTGTGGGGCATTCAAGTACCACGAAGCATTAATATCTCTGTAAGGATTCAACAGAAGCACAGATTTTTCTCTGCAAATTCCAGGCCATCCAGCAAATGGAAAGGATGAGTCATACTGACCTCCTACCCAGCATATTAAATATGTTCAGCCAGAGACTGAAAGCTCATTTCTTTTATCCATTCACCCCTCCAGCTGACAAGGTCAGTCAAATGTCACTGTATGCTTCATCAGACAGAATTAGTTTAGCAGAGTGCTGGAGTCTAAGTGTATACTTTTTATACAGTGCATGCTTTTCTCTCTGGATGTGGTTTGAATTCTGTTTCCAGCAAATTAATACATCCTCCTAATTAGTGATGGCAAGCTGCATGTTGGGAAGTTTCAAACAGGCATGGCTGTCCATTCCCTTGACCAACCCAAGTTAATCAGCACCCATCTTAACACTGTGACTGAGAAACTGTCATTGTGTTATAACCCCTTAGAAGCGCTCAGCAGGATTTCACTGCAGCACAAACCACCAGCCAGATCACTGAAAAGGTGAGTTCATCCTGACAGCCCAGTTTGGTACGGCCAAGAGAAGCTGTCTAGCTAAGGACAAAGAAAGACTCACACCATGACACCTCCAGGCACAATCAGCTTCAGCTTAGGTACATTTTTTGGTATTTAATAACTCACCTAAGAAATCTCTGCTCAAAACAAACAACAATAATAGAAGCAAGTCTCCAGCTTTGCTTTTCCTTCTGAGCTCTTCCGATTCCTGCCATTAGACAGACATGCAATATTCAAATGCACATGGACTACTGGACTTACGAAAACTAACATAATACTCTGTTCAATTCCCTTTTTGTGTCTGGTCATCACAGAACTCATATTTCCACAGAAATATCCAGCAGATCATTTCAGAATGCTAAATTGTCTGAAGAGAGCTCATTGCATGTGAAAATTAAGAGCAGGTAAGCACATGAGGTCACCACACTGTCAGATTGATCATGAATAGTGTAGGTTCGTATTTCCTCAGCCTAGTACCCACATGAACCAACTGCACCTTGTCATTTTTAACAAAAGAAACTGGAGTTTCTTCAGTGGCTTTGCAGAAAATGCTGGGCTGCAGCAGTGAGGCTGCCAGTGCTAAGCAGACGAAATGTGACAGCTGGTTAAAACCAACAAGAACCTTCACTGGCTAAGTTTAGGTGTGTTTACAGAAAACTCTCTGGCAAAGTTTCAGCAGTCCCCAGAATGATTGCTTTCAGGCTTGAAATTTGTCCTCCCAACAGACTTTCTTGCAAGAAAATCTACCCATAAAAAAGCACCTAAGAATGTGAAACGCTCAAATAGCTTCTCGAGTTATTTTATTTCCCTTTTTGATCTTTGCAAGGATCTTGTACAACCTGCAAGCAGTTTGCATGAGATGAGAAACTATTTGTCCCAGAGCAAGAGCTCATGGAATACTGGGATGTTTTCTTTCTTTCAGTTGATAAGAGTTCAAGTCTAAAGTCTAATTCACAGAGAAAATTATTCGCTTGTAAGAGTTCATCATTAGCTTGGTTAGATCTGATCCAGTAAACTTTTAACATATTTTCATAGTTTATTCTGGGCAGAGAAATGGTGAATATCATCCCCAGGACTCTTTAAAAGGCAGCTTGATGACAGACACTGGGACTGGTCCTATCTACTGCCACAACAAATTCCAGTCTTCTTACGTCAAACAGCAGGTTAAAATGATGGAAAGAGGCTGGCAGGACACAAAAGCTGTTCTTTCATCATATCCATGATGCCAAGTTATTACAATTGCCCAGATGATTAATAAAGCCTGAGATCTGTGACAAACTCATAATTCTGTTACATCTTACTGCATCATGGATAGAAACAGGACTAAAAGTGCACCATTACTTTATGCCAGCATCAGTCACAAATTCTCACAATAAGTCTGTTAACCTCAGATGACAAATGACCTCTTCTTGGAGAATTAAAGTCTTTGAGGCAAAAAGGTTTTTTCAACCACCTGCATAGTGAATTATTCCCTACCTTGTACCTCTTTGGCACCTTCTTTTATGTTAAATTCCTTGCAGAGCACACTTTGGCCACTGCTGGGATGATTTTTTGTAGCCACGCCCTGTTACTGTCAGTGTTACTCAGGTACTTTGGGGCAGATGAGGGAATATTAGAGCACTTTTAGCAGGTTCAGCACAGTTCAGCAACAAGACAGATGCACTTATAACTGACAGACATCTCAAATTTGGCTCTCCTTATATTTTGGAACATTCTACAGTGTTTGCCCTTTTTACACAGACAGAACCCTTGTGTCACCCAGCTGCCCAACACAAGAAGGCAACTCCTTTTCCAACAGCAAATGTTCGCCCAGTGGTCTGTGCCAGTGGCCACAACAGGCCAGACTCCTTTCCCAGTGCATTCATATGCCAGATGATCCATGAGGTGGGCAGTGTAGGATCATAACCATTGGAATGCTGCAAATTCATGTGTGCCATGCTTCGTCCTTATAAGCCCCAAACTGACCAATTTATGGAATAGCTTTCATGCCTGTTTTGCTCTGAATACTTCCCAGAAACACCTGAAATCCCTCTGAAAGGTTTCTATGCAGATTGTTGAGAGGGATGAACAACTTTACTAAAGGTTTGTTTTGGATACTGCAATAAGGGAAGCTCCAAGTCACTCTAAGAATATTCTCTCTTTTCCATAGTAAATGAATTGACTGTTTCAGAGGGAAATTTTTCTGGGAAGTGACTCTTCACTTCCCTGTATTTCTTTGCAATGCTGTAATGCTGTTTTGGGTATGGAGTTACTTCACTTACTCAGTTCTTCCCAGTTGTTTCCCCATTTTCACTGAGAGGCTCACTTCTTCTTGGCATCTTTCTCACAAAATTCAAGATGCAGAGTTACCATATGCTGCTTTCTGCTTCAGAAGAACCTAAAAAAGAATAGGCTACCATGAGAACTGTAACATTCAAGGAACCCCAGCCACAATCCTAGAGAAAAGATTGGATCCTTCCCTCTGCTTGGAACAGACACTTTACTCCCAGAATGCAGAAGTCAATGCAACTGTAACCTACTGAGGCCACTAATCCTTACATGCACCCAGCCCAGGTAGAACTTTGACTCCTGTCCCCCAAAGGTAGAACTTTGACTCCTGTCCCCCAAAGAACTGGTTCATTCTTAGACTATATTCTTAACTGAACTCACAAGTCTATTTGGATCTGAGAGCCATGAAGGAAAGCTCTTGATACATGGAATTTAGCTTGGCACTGAGAACCTGCATCCTGAAGCCCTTTTGCTTGAGATTTTACCTCTATTAATTCCAACTGACCACACACAGCCTGCACCCACAGGATTTATACCATTCCTAAAAACCAGTAATTTTATCAGATAACCAGATATTTTTATCATTTAGAGTATGATACTTTTAACAAAACAAAATATTAACAAAAATATTAGTTTCCAATTAAACCTGTTTCCCTTAAAGAACAAAGCATAAAGATGAAATCAGCTTTTGAGACTTCTGCCAAGTATTTCATGTTAGATAACAATTTGCCATCCAGATTTCATGTTCTTCAAGGCAACAGCAGTTCCAGGTCTGTTTGACATGCACAGCTCCAGCAGATGTGCACATGTGTTTGTCAGCTGTACAAGGAATGGTATTCCTATCCTGTTTTCCAGGCTGAGGCTCAGAACCACTGCTGCAATAGGTTATCCCAGCTTTCAGAGTACTCTACCACAGGTTCCATATATCTTAACATTACAGGACTCACAAAACTCTCCAGGGAATATTTAAAAGTCTGCTACACCTTTTTAAAATTGAGTAGTGAAGAGATAAAACACAAATAAGCATTTATAGTTCTCAGGACAGTACACCTGCAGTGCTGCTACTGGAGACCACAGCAGAATTTTTTCCAGCAGCTTTATTAAATTTTACGATGGTTGATTTGACTTTAAATGTTTCTGGTGCAACCAAGACTCTGCAGCCGTGTCTGGAGCAGTGAGGAGTCTGCAGTGGTAGCTTTAAACACTTCCCACACAGGTCATCAAAACTCAGCTGAGGGCCCAAGGATAACGAGGCAGTCAAACTCATTACAGCTTGGGTGATTGAACAGGAGCTAGTAAGAAACCATGCTACACTTTCATCTTACTCCATCCAGCCTACCCTTGGGAAAACTAGAGCCAAACTCCCCTGGTTTTTGACCCTTGAGACCTGGGTCAATAGCAGGCTCTTGCATTCTGTAAGGAGCTGAGACCAAAGGGCAGGGACATGCCTCCATCCCAGTTCCCTGCCTGCAAAACGCAGCTCCATAATGCTGGTACTTTCCTCAAGGAGCTTGAGTTCAAGGAGACCTAAGTCTACATTTTATCTTGCATTTCAAAGTAGTGACACAAGCTGAAACTGTAGACAAAGCTGAGGCTAAGCTTTGAGGCGTTTCAGCTTCACAGGATTTGAAAGCAAAGCATTCAGCACTGCAGATCCGAGGTGCTTCCTCTGCCTCAGGAACACTTTCAGGGACACTGAAGTTGTCCTAAAAGTAAGAACTTCGCTTTCTTTGAAGAGTGTTGCAACTCAGTCTTTTGACTTGAAATGAAGCGTTGTGCTTGAAATACCCAAGGCCTCTTTTGAAAGCTACTGAACCACGCTTGACCTTTCTTTTTAGCACTGTCCACCTTCAGATGTGGGCCAAGGGACCAGCTTGTACTGCTCCAGGTGTCAGGAAAGCTGTAACAAATAACTCAAGAGCAGCAGAAGGGATGTAAGCGGCCTCTACAAAGCAGAGGAAATGTTTTTCCATCAGACAAAATACATCTGAACCCATACATCTGAGTCCTGGCACCGGTCTGTAGCTGATTATTTTGGGAAAAAAAAAAAAATCTGTATTAATCTTTGGTAACAGAAGGCTTTAAAACCTCATCCTCCAGCTTGCTTCAATGGTTGTACATGAACTAATGAGCCTCAAGAATGCTGCTGAGGGTCTAGAAGTGGATGCAAAAAGAAATAGTGTGGTGAGTATTGAGGAGGGGGATATAAATTATGCAGGGGAAGATTCACTGTAACTTTAAGTCACTTGCATCCATATGAAGAGCTCTTTACACAAAGAATTTCTGGCCTTTGCTGGAAATTATGTGGATTGAATTGGTCTGCAGTGATATCAAATGTATACCTCAGCTTGAGCACCTAGAGTAGGAGCAGCCTACCCTCCCCAAACCACAGCATTTCCCAAAATCCTTCCCCACTGGCCAGGACAGGTACCCGGCAGCTCCCAGGCTGAGCTCTGTGCCAGCTCCTGGCTCCACATTTCTCAGAGAGCTGGAAGCAAGTGCAGCTAACACACTTCAGGGCCAGGAAATCCCAAAGGAACCATCACAGGAACTGCAATGCCAAAACGAGGTTCCTCTACAATTCATACAATCAGTAGTTAAGCACATGAATAGCTGCTCAAACTTTTTTTTTAATAAAGCAGTGACACCAATAGGTTTTAGGTTTAGTCTCTTGCTCTCTCTGCTGAAGATGTGTGATTTAGCTACCCTTAGTTGAACCAAAAGTTGCCTCTTTGTCAGGCAGTTAGCGCTGAAAATTCTCCCTGTCTCTAATAATTGCTGAACACTCTCCAGGAGCCTCATGGTGTACAAATTATTATTGGGCATCGAGTTCCAACTCATTATACTTGTTCTTAAATTCTTTTTTTTTTTTTTTTTGCAAGTGGATGGAAAGTTACACTGGAATTAATCACACCCAGCTTAGTAAAAACAATTCCAACTTCATTTTATGCTGTGATATCAGGTCTGCAATAGGTACACAGGAAAGAGATTTTTCAGTTCAGTCTGTACTTAAAAGCAAGCAATTGATGAGCAAAGTCCCATGGTGCTCTCGTGCTATGGAATATAAGTCTGGGCACCATAAGAAGATTGTTCAAAGCTTAGAATCCCAGAGAACATGGTTTTTTATGTTAATGTTATGATACATAGCTGGTGCAGGGCTTTTGAACTGCAATTAATTACTGCAGAGGGAATAGCCAGGCTTTAGCAGTTGGGAACGTTTCCAGGACTCCACCATTAAGCCCAGTTTATGAACAGAACTAGGTCAGACAAACCTGGTCAAACCATAAGCAAAATGGGATGGTGGAAATGTGCCAGCAGCCTTTCCTTGTCTCCAGACAAAGAGCCCATGGGGTTTTATTACATTTTTATGAGGAAGTTGCAGCTACAGGAAGGGGGCATACAAGGTGATGCACACAAGCCGTGAGCAGAAGAGCCCTTTCCAGGGAATTCTTGCTGGGATCTGTACACAGCCCACGCTGCAGCGCAGCCCTGTCCCTGACACACTCCTTGAGCCGTGTGAGTTATCAGCGAGCTGTTAAGCAGCTCAAAGAACTGACACAGACACAGCAAATCCCCCCAGTTTCTATGGTGACCGTGTCCTAGATGCCAGCCCTTTGGAGACCCCATTCTGACACCACAGTGCTCAGGAATACTGTCCACTGGGGCCAGGGGCTGGCTGGGTTGCAAGCCATGCCTAGGGCAAACTCTTTACTACAGGCTGGGCGTACTGCATACACCAGGTAAACCTCATTCATTCTGATGTTAAAAGTTCCAAGGAAAGGCAAATTCAGGTGATGCTGGTGTCAAATACACACCCAAATAAACACATTCAGTAGAAAACGCAGACCTGTGTGTAACGAGCAGCAGGGCTGTACTCCAAGCGCTGTTGCAGAGAGCCCATAACCATTCTGATAGGCACTGAAGTGAACAATTCTACAGTCACCATGTCTTCCTGCAGAATTTGGCGTTGGTGACAGCACTTCTTGGACAGGCTGCCTGTTGCACAGTGGTAGCAGAGTGCCTGTTATTCTCTTCTCCATGGCCTGCAGGACAAGGGCAAGGTCCATCCCCTGGGCTGGCACTGCTGAGGCCCCTGCACGGCTGTGCCCAGTTTTGGGCACTCACAGCCAGAGGAACGTGGAGGGCCGGGAGAATGTCCAGGGAAGGGTCTGGAGCCCCAGGAGAGGCTGAGGGAGCTGGAAAGGGGCTCAGCCTGGAGAAGAGGAGGCTCGGGGGGGCCCTTGTGGCTCTGCACAACTCCCTGACAGGAGGGGACAGCCAAGGGGGTCGGGCTCTGCTCCAGGGAACAGGGACAGGAGGAGATGGAACGTCCTCAGGTTGGGCCAGGGGAGGCTCAGGGTGCACACCAGCAGGAATTTCTCTATGGAAAAAGTAGTCAGGTGTTGAAGGGGCTGCCCAGGGGGTGGTGGAGTCCCCATCCCTGGAAGTGTGCAAGGAACACCTGGACGTGGCACTCAGTGCTCTGGGCTGGGGACAGTCAAAAACTGGACTTGATGATCTTGGAGGTCTTCCCCAGCTGAAATGATCCCAGGATTCTAAGAAGCTACAGTCTACTGCTGGCTGTTTTTATATTGTCTGCACTCATATGCACAAGTTTCAAGGGCAAAAAGAACTGAATTTCTCATCTGAAATTTAGGGAAGCTCTATGACCAGTCCCTGCTACCATCCTCAGCTTTGTTTTCATGCTCTTTTGCATCCTTTCACTGAACAGTAATGGCTGACACACCTCTCAACACCTCAGAAAATGTTTTGTTTTCTTACCAGAGGAATGATTTCAGATTGCTATTTAAACCATGCAATCTGTCACCAAAAATCTGCATTTCAGGGAGTGCTGAGTTAACCAGTTGACCAATGTCATGCTCTTAAAGTAAATCACGTGGAACCTTCGCCAGCAAGGGTTTTACCAGACCTTTGTTTTGACTTTACTGTACCAATTTCTTATCCTGTTTCTTCATTCCTTACCACTGGATGTCACAGGATTATGCATAGAACACGTTATTAAACATTAAGATAATTGTTCTAAAAGGTGAGCTTGAACTAATCTAGAGTGACCTCTCCCATGATTTTCCTGCACTAAATCAATAGCCTGTGTGTGAAAGTTCCAAGGTAACAACTGAGCCTACAATATTCCATAACTTTTCAAGCCGTCAGCATGCCACAGCCGAAGTGAGACCTGAGCTTAACATGGAATTATGTGGCGAATCAAATATTGATTCTCTGTCAAGGAAGTGACAACAGCAACAAGCTTAGAGACACTTTCAGTGTAATCATATTTAACCATGATAAGAGCTCAATAAAGTGCTGAGTATCATGGAGCTGGCATATGAAGCTGTCACTGGATTTGCTCTGCTATAAAATTCAGGATGTTAGCTGAGCCCTGACTCAGGGGTACCAATTGAGCAATTTTTTTTTTTTATTGTATACGAGTTGAGTCCTTGCTGCAATGAAGCTGTCTAAGCTCTGGGTAGCTTGGGTAGAACTTAAGACCTAAAACCTGCTTTGTGTGGAGAAGCCATTCATTTTCACTGAAAACACCTTAAAGCTAGAGCACAGACTATCAGCAGCCTGATCAAAGCCACAGCACAACTCCAGATCTGAACAATCTGACTTTGGTTTAACAAAGATAGTAATTGTGCAAATCTGGAAATGCTGTAAATGGTTTTAGAGGGAAACTTCAATCAACACGAGCCAAAACATGGGTGGTTTAAAAGATGGTTCATTTTAACATTTCAGAAAGTTTCAGGTTAGTAGAAATCTAAGTCCCTGGGGCTAGAATTGAGAAGTGACTCTCAAATTCCTTTCCCCATATGGTGAACACACACAGTTATTGCTAGTTCCCTGTTCTGCAGCTTCATGCTGGTATGTGGCTCACTTCTGATTAAAGACCCTTTAGCAGGAGAATTTAACCTTGCAGCACAGATTTGAGCTGCGCTCCCACCTCCAGAAAAGCAGGTTGCTTTTGCCATGCCACCTTTTTGCAAGAAGGTTGGGTACAGAACAGCATTTTCCCAGTTCTGACAGGAACACTGGGGAATGAGCTACAGCCCCGACAGCCGCTTGTTGTTGCTACTCCATAATTAGTATTGTTTGAATTAGTTGGCATTTCTCCTGGAACAGATTTCACACTCCCTGAATGAGGTTAATTCATTAGTTACATTTGTTTCAAAGCCTCTTGAGCAGTCTAATAACTCTGTAATAGTAACTGACTGACCCAAATATTTCCCCAGCAAAGTAACAGAACTTCATCGCAATTTGTTAGGAGAGGAAGCTTAACCTATTTAAGTTTTAATATTCACTGAAAGTACAGCAAAGATAATTCAGGAAAATTTGGTGTTTCCATATCTTTCATATGGGTTTGATTTCAATCTTTACAGCAATATCAGTACTAGTAGGCACTAAGATGCATCTCTAACACTCCATCTCCCGTGTTCTTCCAGACACTCCCTGCCTATTAAACAAAACGCTGCTCACACCAACAGCAATCCCAGGAACAGACAGGCTTTAAGATTGTGAACAGACACAGAAACAGTCCTAGTTAAGCAAAATGTTGCTTACAACCATCAGATCTCTCATAACTTCTGGATGGTGCAGGAGTCCTTATGTTCTAAGTTTTTACAGTTAACCCCTTTCCTCTTAGGTCTACAAACTAGTCTCTGTATCAAGCTGTCTGTGATGCTTAATTTATGTTAAATTCAGGCATAGATCAGGATAGGATGCTTGAACACTTTAAAACTATTTTTCCCTCCAATCAACATTTCAGCTAGTGGATTAGTAACTAAAAGCTAGTGCTGCCTAATTCCCATTTCAGCAGCTAGGAAAGCTCCACATCCTAACAAAGCATTAGGGGAAGGTACAGGCAGGGTTTAAATGAAATTCCATCAGAGCTCTCTATTTCCAAGATCTGAGCTTACAGATCACCTTAATGGCTTGTGAACCCTGCCTGCAACATCTCTGTGGAACTTTGGTGCAGTCATATTTCCATTCAAGTGGACATGTCAGGCTCAGTTCCAAAAGCAAAATGTCATTGTCCCTATGCCTTCAATCCAAGTACATCAATTGTGACTCCCGAAAATTCTTTCCTACACTTTCTGCAGGGTTTGGTGGACAGACTGGGAACAGCACAAAGTGGATAAACCCTGTCATGTGACAGGAGAGAACTGTTTGAGATGGTGATTCAGTGCTGCTTTCCAGTTACCGATACCTCCAGGAATAAGGCACCAAGAGCAGAAGGGAACCATCCAGACTGGCCTTCTGTAGGCAGGGCAGTGAGTGGATTTACCAGATGGGGAGGAGGAGGAGGAAGCCAGCACAGATGGAACTTTGTTAGAGACCTAAGCACAGAACCAGCTGCGTGGGAGAACGGTGGGAAGCTTCACCCCTGGCAAGCTTTCACCCTTAGAAAGGAAAACCAGTGCCAGAAGGGTAACCCACACGGGGACCACTCTGTCTGCTTTACTTACAGCTCATCGGCCCCTCCATGCTTGTAAAATTGTCTGAGTTTCACAACCTCCCCAGATGAGGGCGTTCATCTTGCCTTTGACAAAAGCAGACCAAAAAAACCCCGTGAAGTGCCCACTTTATCCCTGCTCCCAGACCAAAGAAAACCAAACCTAAATTCCTTGCTGCTCACAGCAGAGCTGCCCGAGTCATTCTCTGCCAGTTCATATTAAGTGTTTCGGTGGAACACTTCGGATGCCAGACCCTCTAGAACAGAGAGCAAAGAGAGGTATCCAGCACTTCTCTGTGCACCACTCGCATCATTTCAGGCCAGTTTCAGCTGCAAGCAGAAGCAAAATACCACTTATTGTTAAGGACTTCTTACACGAGAAATCTATGTAAGCTGCAACAGTACCTTATATTTTACTGTGATTTTACAAAGCTTACACAAAAGCTATTATGCAGTAAAAAAATCAGGGTAGAAAAGTCTTCACAGGAGAACTACAGATGAAAATAATGCAAAAAGGCTTTATATTAACACAGGGTTTTAATGCTTCAACTATTTGTGTGCAGTAGTTACATTCATTTACAGCTCAGACAACTCTGGGAGTTGTTTTCCATGGATTTTAGAGCTGGAAGAACACAAAGCATATGGCAGCAGTGGAAACAATCAGCCCCGTGTACAGCAGAGGCTGTTGCCTGACTCTTGGCTCTGCTGCTTGTTTTGGCATTTTCTGAAACACAAGTAATGTGAGGTAGTGCCTCTGCTCCAGATCAGGACAGAGGGAGGAAAAGGGGAGAATTATAGCTTTCATCCACATTTCTACATACATTTAAGCTTATGCAAACAGTTTAAGGTAATTGAAATCAAAAAATCCCCTTATGTTTCACAAATTTTGATAAGCATCATTAATGCCTGGAGTGGCACTTGCTAGTGGAAAGAGGACTATTTTTTTCCTGACTTTTAAATTTTCTTCTTTATCCACTCAATAATTTCCTCCTAGGATTAGAAAATAAAAGTGAGAAACCTGATAAAAACAACACCAATTTCTGCTGAGAAGGAAGAGGGAGAAGACACAAGGATCTATGACTGTATCCCCCTGAACTGCTCAAATGAGCAGAAGACAGCTCTCGCAGCAGACATCAACCAGTGCTGAGGAAGCTTCAGTCCCAGCAGCCTCCAAAATCTCAATCTTGTATCACAGCATGATTTGTCTCCTCTATAGTTTTTTTTTTCTTTTGTATAAGGTATCACATCAAGAGTGGTTTGGGTTGGAAGGGACTTAAAGCTCATCTCATTCCACCCCCAGGCCTCTCTATACCCAAATAAAGCCATTTTGGGGTGGGGGGGTATGGGGGAAAATTATCAAAATTACTCCCTTCCTGTACAGTAGGATGGATGGATACCGTTTTCCTAAGGCTACCCTACACCAAGTTGTCCTTATGTTGTTTCCTGTATCGAAGTTTGCTCCACGTTTCAAAGCTCTGGAGCTTAAATAGAATATCGATTCTAAAAATGGATTAATGGAGGTCAGTGCCTGACAGCACACAGCTGGCTTGCAACCGATATTGCAAATAACCCTGTTTATGCAGTGCCAACAGTGCTTCATTACTCCATGAGATAAGTATTTCTGACAAGTCATAGAATAATAGAATGGTTTCAGCTAGAAGGAGCCTTAAGGATCCATTCCACCCCCTGCCATGGGCACTATCCCAGGGTACTCCAAGCCCCGCCCATTCTGGCCTGGAACACTTCCAGGCATGGGGCTGCCATTCTTGACGAGAATGGCGCACTTTGGGCACAAATTTCCACTTGCCTCACTTTCAGGGCTCCAGCGGCCGCAGGGGCCAGACTCACGGCAAGGGGCTCCATCCTTCCCTGCGAAGTGAGCGCTGCCGGGCGTTTGTTGGGCGAGCCCGTGGCGGACCCGTTGTCCCTGAGGGGACGCAGAGAGGCGCGACCCCAACCCTCCCTCAGAGCCTCCCACCGGAACTACATTTCCCAGCGTGCCCGAGGGTGGGGCGATGCGGGGTCTGCGCGGTGACGTCACCGAGGGGCGTGGCCTGCGCCAGCGTGAAGCGGGGCAAGCGGGGAAGGACGCGGGGCGAGTGCGCGGGAGGGCGCGAGGCCGCGGCGGGGCCCCGACCATTGGCTGCCGCGGGGGCGCGCTGCGTGTGCGGGGGAGGGACCGGCCATTGGCTGGGGGTGGGGCGGCGGCAGGACCGGGACCGGGACCGGGACTCGGACCCGTGAGGGGCTGAGGAGGCGGCAGGACCGGGTACCGGGAGGAGGACCGCGACAGGGAGCGGGTCCTTCTTCCCTCCCTCCCTCCATGGGGCCGGGGGCGGCCCTGCCCCGCCCCGTCGCCGCCGTCGTGAAGTGACAGCGCGCTGCGCGGCCAAGGCGCTGCTGCCGGCCCGGCACGGGGCGGGGGGGGGGGGTGTCCGGTGAGTGAGGCGGCGGCGGCGGCTCGGGCTCGCCCCCGCCGCCGCCCGGGGGTCTCAGCGTGAAGGGGCCGGAGAGGAACGGCCGCGCCATGAACTACCAGCAGCAGCTGGCGAACTCGGCAGCCATCCGGGCCGAAATCCAGCGCTTCGAGTCGGTGCACCCCAACATCTACTCCATCTACGAGCTGCTGGAGCGAGTGGAGGAGCCTGTGCTGCAGAACCAGATCCGCGAGCATGTCATTGCCATCGAAGGTAAGACGGCGGCCGCGGCACGGGGGGGAGAGGGAGCGAGCAGTGGAGGGTGCCCCGAAACCTCCCCCACTCCATGGCCCTATGTTCCCCCAAAGCCTCCCTCGCCCATGGCCCTGCGCCCCGAAAACCTCTCCCAGCCCACGGCTCTGCTCCCCCGCACCAGACGTTCGCCAGTCGTGTTCTCCGTCTCAAGCCTCCCCCAGCGCATGGCTCTGTTTATTTCCCCCAGACCTTAAACATCCCGTAGCCCATGGCTCTGTTTACCCACCCCCCAGACCTTCCCAAGCCCATGGCTCTGTTTACCCACCCCCCGAGACCTCCTCCAGCCCATTGCTCTGTTTCTTAGCCCTCCCACCCCTGTAAATAGCCCTGTCTCCGCCGCTCCGCCTCCTCCATGGCCCTGCTCCTCCTCATCCCCCCCAGCCCATGGTCCTGCTCTCCCCTGCCCCCTTCCCTCCTCTTCCCCCTGGCACTGCACCTCCCATGCCCCCAGCCCAGGGCCCGCGGGTCCTCGGGAGCGGCCGCCTTCCCGCTCTGGGTGCCTGCTCTTCCTCCACCCCCCGTGGCTGGTGTTTTCAGGGAGCCGGAGGTGTTCTAGCTTGGTCCCCATCCTTTTCTCGGCGCTGGGTGGCCCCTCTGTTGGGATTTGTGGGGTTTAGAAGTTGTTATACTACTCGTCTGCTGCTGCTGTGCGACAGAACAGCGGGCTCCTTTGCCTGGGGTACGGTGAAAAGGATGATGCTCGTTTTGCCTGCAGAAGGGTTTGGGAAAATGAAATTTTCTTCGGCGCTCCCTGCAGCATGTGATGAATACAGTGTGGGCTGTGGTTTGGTGGTGTGAAGTGGGTAAACAAGACGTGCAGCTGGGTTATGGAGCGGTATTGGTCTGTGCAGTAGTGTAAAAACAGGTCGGAAGGCAAGATGGAGATAACAGCCCTCTGTGCTTAGATTTATGTGCATCTGTCCCCGCAGGAGCACTACAGAGGCTTGAACTGCTTAGGATGCACAAAATAAGCAAAGAAATCACCAACGTAGTGAAGTCTGCAGATTTTTTTTTTCTTAACTGTTGGTGGAGTTAAAAAGAGCAAGCAGTACTGGCTAGGAGTATGTATTTTGTGGAGGAATTTATCACTTATTTTGCACGATAGCTTGCTGAGCTTCACGTTGTGTGCTTTTTCAACTGGAGTATCCTGTCGCTGTTTTGGAAGGGATTCAGGGTTAGCGGAGTGTGATGTACAGCAGCTGAAATAGAGCTGCTTAAAACCATCTTGTGTTGGTGGCCTAGCTGGTCTTTAAACTATATGTAATCAAAAAGTCCCGATGGAAAAGCTGCTATTGAGATTGTTGCCTGAAAGATTTATTTGTGTGCCTCTTGAGCAGTGAAGCTTGAATAGACAGACATCATGGTTCTTGCAGTTAAGATTTTGGGTTTAGTGTGTTGTGTTGGCGAGGCAGGGAGGCTGGCAGTGCCTGTCACCTATTACAGAGCAGTCCCTAACTAAGTATCTACATCTGACTTAAGTGTGTGGTGGAGATCTGTGCATATTCTCCGTTTTATTAGTCGCTGCTGAGATTATGGTGTGGGGCTGGCCCTTCCTGAGAGTATTTTGCCTTTTCTTTCCTCTTCTGAGGAGTTTAAAACTTATTAATATATCAGGTAGGAAGACTGGCACAAGCACCTTCCCTTTCCCTGTGCTGCTGGGGTTTGGATTTCTGTGGGACAGATGATGCCTTCGGCAGAGCATTTTTTTCAAGTGGTAATTAATACACATTTACGTGGCATAAATATGTTTCTGAATAAGATGCTTGGGCTCTAGTGATGGTGCCAAGCTTGTGTGGAAGTGGGAGGAGGATGTGAAGCACTGGATGTAGTTATCTCCTTAGCATGTGACTTGTGTTAGTCTTTTCATGTATTAATGATTTCTGTTACCTAACTGTGGCTCAGCTCATTTGTCAATCACAAAGACTTGAAAACCAAAATAGCAGTCTTAAAAACATGTTTCAAGAGCTGAGAGGATGAGTAAAACCTTCACAGATAATTTGCTGTCTAACTTTTATTGGACATTGAGTCATGAGAACAGTAGGTCTGATTGATGGGAACGATTTATCTAGAAAGGGAGTGTATTGTATGTCTTCTGAGGGCTCTTCAACTAGCTCTTTAATATTTAAAAATGGAATTGTTAAAGAGTTAAAGGTAAAACAACAACGCCTCACTCTCTAAATTACAACTCCACCAGGCTGTATTTTTGGTAAACTGCCTTTAGCTAACACTTCCACTTTTTTAACAGCTGATAGCAGCTTTTAAATCCATGTGGTAGTGCCATGTGTTGCATGTAGGGAAAAACAGACATCTGGGTTGTGATGGTTGCCTTCCAATTTTGCTGCAAAGAGTTTAGTGTTGTACTGATATCCCCCAAATCACAGAATTTTTTAACCTCAGAGTACTTGAGGTTCATTGACAGGAATTGTGGTGTGGTTGGCATGTGGCTGCTGTGAGAAAATACAGAGTGACTTCTCGGAAAGAGTTCCTTCCACTGCAAGGAGAGCTGTATCCTGTAATGAGAAGAGTACAGAATTGTTAGTTCAGGCTGCTTTAAACATAAAGTCCAACCAACACGTGCTCCTTGAACAGCTTATTTAATGCTGTCCTGCTCAAGAGAGGTTTGACAGCTCTGGAGAAGAACATGCTCGGAATCTTAAGCAATTTGGGTCTTTCAGTGAAGCAGAGTTCCTATTACTGATTCCTGGAATTTTCTTTTCTACGTAGAGTGGCACTATCTTTCCAGCACTTTGGATTTCATTGGCAGTATAAACCCTCTTTCTTTTTACATTTGGAGTGTCTAGGCATACTTGTTGGAGCAGAGACTGTTGAATTATTCTGAAATTCAAACTCCCCTTTCAGCAGCAGTTGTTTATATTCAGGTATGAGAGTTCTATCGGCTATGAGGAGAGTAAGTGCTAAACTGGGTCCTAAATTCGTTTGTCCATACTTTTTACACAGAAATTTCTTGCCTTGTGTCTAACTTAGATGTGATTCTGGATGAAACAATTCTGGATGGTAGTGCTTCATTAGTTTTTCCTCAGTGGATAAAGGTGCTACAGTAACAAGCGGGCTGCTTCCAGGCTCTTGCATGTCTCAGAGCTTCAGAATGAAGAGTTCAAAAGCACACACTTCTTCTGTATTTTGTAGGAAATTCACGCTAAGTGGCTAATCAGTTTTACAGTTACTTAGATTGCTATTAGTTTAATAACATTGTAATTAATATCATTAGTCTGTTACAGAGACTTTACTGTAGTAAAATCTGCCTTCATATGTTCTGTCACTCAAACATCACTGCTTGATCAACATTAAACATATATCAAGTGTGTTGTGTGCTTAGAAACAAGGAGAGAAAATATGAATTGCCTTCAGTGGTCTTAAGGTTACTGAAAATATCTTGAGGTTCCACAGTGCGATGATCTGCAAGGGTAAGTAATAGCTGAATATGTCAGTTCCAGTTTCTCACCATCCAGGCTGAGACTACACTGTATTTTTATAAACTTCAGCAAGCTGAAAAAACAGGATGGTGGAAAACTTAATTTTTAATCCTTCACGAAAAGACTTTAAAACACTTTAGCTAAGATGTTGTACACATTTTTAATAGTCTACAGAAATGCTAATATACTTAGTACTAACATGTTGATGCAGCCGGTGTTGAGCATCTCAAGTAGTTTTTATTCATTTATTTGAGGGGAAATTATTGCTTTAGTCGGTAAGAATGTCATGGCAGACATCATGTAGGTATGAATTTGTGTTCCAGAACATTTTGTGATCTTTATTCTAGTCTTTCTGTTAAAAATAAATTTTAAAAAAGCATGTTGTAAATACTCGTTTTAATTTTGAAATTATGATTATTAAGTGATTATCAAGAAATAATCTAAGCCTTAGGGAAAGTATGAGATTGTACATTTGGAAATAACTTGCTCAAGGCAGTACACAGGGAAGTGGGTGGGTGGGAGAAGGCACAAACCTTGCTTTATTTTTTTTTTATTCTGGTCACTTTTAAAAGTACCTAAAATAAAGTAGTTTTGGGTGGAGCTAAAACTTTTGAAGTGCATGAGCCTCAGAGGCATCTAATTGTTGTAGCTCTCCGACTTTGCAGCCTCTTGAATGCTGGTATTTATGTTGAGGACAGTGTTACAGGAGAATTTATACTTGGAGTTGAGGCAGCAGTGGTGCCTTAACAGTTCTGTTGCTATTGAAGGCTGAGACAAATTACTTGAAAAATGCATGTGCTGTGAAGGCACTGCATTCTCTAGGGAAGTACAAGACCCCACCTGTTCAACGCCAGCTTAGACAGGGCCTGGAGCAACCTGGGATAGTGGAAGGTGTCCTGCCCAGGGCAGGAGGTGGAATGGGATGGGGGTTTTAAGGTCCCTGCCAACCCGGACCGTTCTTGGATTCTCTGGGTACTTGTTACTTTATTATTTATTATTTATTTTATATTTCATTATATTATATATATGAATGCATCAAAAGAATGATGGCATAGTTCAGATGTTTAAGCGTCACTGACCAAAACTGAAGAAACCCCCAGATAGCACAAGACAATTGCATCTTGAAACTATAATAGCAATTGGCCTCTTTGAGCTTTTGTTATGTTTGCAGCTTGGAACTGTGGCTCAAACTATGTAATTTGCCAGGATCAATGTGGTTCTCCAAGCAACCATCTTGTTTCAGATTTCTGGGTGAGCACAACAGAGCATGGGAATGTGCTACTTTTGTTGGTTTGCTGGGGGATTAAATTGGGGTGATTCAGGTGTGGGGAGTTTGCCTAAATAGCTGGTGAGTAAGTGTATCCAGGTAAATTCTGAGCTTGCATAAACACAGTAAGCGTTGGCTTGGGTGAGGATTGTTTCCTGTTAGAGCCAGGGCAACGTGTTGGGGACAAGTCTCTTAATGCTCTTTTCTGCTGATGGTGCATGTGTGCCTTTGTGCCCTGAGCTGTTAACCTAGCTCAAAGGTAAATACTGAGGGTGCTGAAGCCCTGGCACAGGGTTCCCAGAGCAGCTGTGTCCTGACTCTGGATCCCTGGAAGTGTCTAAGGCCAGGCTGTACGTGGCTTGGAGCAGCCCGGGGTAGTGGGAAGTGTCCCTGCCTGTGTCCGAGTTTGGAGTTGGATGATCTTGAAGGTCCCTTCCAAACCATACCATCTGTGATCCACTTTTATTGTTTGTAGACCCCCAGTGTGAAGAAATTGGTGAAATGCAGCACGTGTTTTGCTGTTTGTGTGGCTCATATGCAAATGGAAAGATACTTCTTTTTAATGTGGAAGATGTCAGACTCCTGCATGTGGGTAAACAAGAAGATTCAAATGCTTGATGTTAACTGTACTTGCATGGTAAACTAAAAACTAGGTTTGATAGTTGTGTCTGAAGTTCCTGCAATGTCTCATTCTGGCTTTAAATTATATGCCTCACTGCTGTTGTCTGCAAAAGCTGCATGATTAAATGTTGGATGCTTTTGAGCAAGCACAGAGGAGTTACAGATCAAGAGGAGAGCCTTAAACCATTGACTTGTGAGGATAACTTCTTTCCCCGGGGCAGAAATGGAGACCTGCTGTGGATCAGCTGATGTTGATGGAGCAAATGTGTTGTGAGGCTTCAGAGTTTTCAGGGAGTGTGCCGGCCTTCTCCCACCGTTTGCTTTGGGGGATTAGTTGAAAGCAGCAGGCAGTAATGCTGATACAAGAGTTCGTGCTGCTGTGTATACATATCACTGTTTTTATTTCTATTTAAATTGGCAAATGAAACCTATTCCCGAAGAGGGGGCACTTGGCAGTGCAGCAGATAGGAAGGACACTGGTTTGCTTTTGCTCAACTCAGGCACTTAGGAAAAGGAAACACTTTGGAAGCTGAGTTACTGTGTTTGTGTTCTGCATTGTACTGAGCAGTAACAAAATGGCAGTTGTGGTTTTTGAAAGGTGACATAGGTACTCCAGCTAAGTGTCTTCACAAGACTTATTTTCCAATTAGGAAAAGTGCTTCTTTTCCAGCACTTGAAGTAGCCATGTTCTTAGCTTTAACTTTACCACGTGAAGGAATAGGTTTGTTTCTTTGGTCATGCTGTGAAAACTGAGGTGGGAATATGAGGTATGTCATTAATTGCTAATATTTAAGGCATGCGCTTACAACTGCCAGGCTGCAGTATGTTTGTAAGTGAAATTTAAAAATCCCACATTGTTTCTGGCTAATGAGAGAGGCTTGGAGTAGAGCCAGGCAGTTGAACAACTCCCCAGACTTCAGGAATTCTCTGTTCTCTACTGCATCACCACTGGGATTGGTTTTGTCCTTACCGATAAGCAAGGTGAATGGTAGTGTTGATATTTTTGGCAAATCTTTGAAGAAAAGGTAATGTAAGCTCCAGAAAAAAAATCTCAGAACTCAGTTGCATCTCAGCTGTGTGACCCTTTGCTGGCAGTGCATTTCAAACGTCCCTTTCTGCAATTGTTAGTTTCTATGTGAAGGGTTTTCAGAGTGACCTTCATACAGACGGCTTTACATCAGTTGTGGAACAAATCCAAAATGATTGCTTAGTAATCTACAGTGGATAAAGTTTTCTGTTCTGAGACAGCAAGTGGTATATTCAATAGTTTTGATAATCCTTATGTCTGTGGGAGTAAGAGATTTGTCTTCTGTTATATTAGTTTTTGTCCTTGACTGCCTTCAAGTACTGTTTGTACTTTGTGTCACCTGTACTGAGGGAGAACTGTGGCTCAGCTTTTGTGTTCCTGCCTGTCCCCACACATGAAATAGAGCAGAGACAGTGCCAGATGTGGGCAAGTTGGGATGCTGCTGATTTTTGATGTAAAGACTCTTGTGATTTCTGTATGGAGACTGAAAAGAAGGGTGATTTTAACCTAGTATTTCTCCGTGTCTGTAAGGAGAGACTTTTCAACTACTTTCTAGTAGTTTTTGATCTGAAGTTGTTTACAGTTCATTTGTGCTTCTCTTGTAGTCATGCTAAGATTATAAATGCAGCATGAATCTTGTGATCCATGTTAGAAATAAGGTCACATCTCACTTAGATGTATTTTGGCTACCAGGAATCTATGATGTCTTAGAAAGTTTGTTTTAAATTTTAATTCCAAGGTGGAAACATTGAGGATGTCAGGTTCCTTGGTGCTAGTGGTAAGTCTGTTGTGGGCAGCTGGCAATTCCAAAGCCCTCTGGAAGCATTTAATTTTTTTTTTTTTTTCTTAAGTGGGTGGAAGCAGATGTGTTACTTAATCAGTATGTGCATGTTCAGTCTCATTAATGCAATTTCAGAATCCTGACCTGCATCGTGGTACAGATGATGGGGAGTTAAGATAGTGGTGCATTTCTAAACCAGAGAATGACTTGTTCTTTCACTTTTCTTTCTTACTGCTTAAATAAGCTTCAGTTAACCACTTCAGGAAGCCAGGACTAAAACCACAGGGTTGATCTGTGTGAAAGATGTAATTTCACTGTTTCCTTTGTAGCTTCGCTAGTTTACATAGTTGGATAATGAATGTAAACCCACTGATGAGACAGTTACTTTGGTAATTTTCCCTTTTATCCCAAAGAAAGTCAAGCAAAGGGACTCTGAGGAACACTGGAATTGAATCTATAGCTTTGAGCTTTGAGTGCTGCTTTGTGTTTGTCTGTGAGAAACTTAAATTGTTTCAAATTTTTTCATTATTTTTAAAGGGGTTGAGGAACTGTTTATAGCTCAGACGAAATCAATGTTCAACGTGACTTAACTCAAAACCTCAACAACTCAAAACCTCAACTTGAGCTTGGTAGTGCTTACATTTTCTATTAAACTAAAACCAAAGATGCTGTTCATTTTAGTAAATTTCCTATTAATTCTACCACTGTCTCTATAATTTACAACAGTCTTTTTCAGTATCGGTGATACAGATACAGTAGGTTGGGATGTGAGAGATCCTCATCTTTGAGCTGCTCATGCTCAGGAGAGCAGCCAGGAAGCCTGTCTTTTAGGTATCACAGCAACTGTGCTCTCCAGAGGAAATATGCTAAAAGCATGGCACTGGGATGCCCAGACAGCAATAATTTAAATGGATCCTATTTAACCTGGCAAGTGCTGGTGTGTCTGAGTTAACTCCTTGTGTGCCAGGAACTGTTTGCATCACTTGGGCAACATCCCAACTCAGGTGCCTGGCACGTGGATTTAGAGGACAGTATGAGGACAAATGAGGAATTTTCTGCCTGGTTGCATAAGCTTGGACTTGAAAGTTTTATTGTATGTATTGAAGACATTTTACTTCTATTTTTCTTCTTTTCCCTAAATTTTCCCCCAGTATCTGTGGAACCCTTTGTTATAGCATCTTGAAAGCCTGAAGTTGTGTTAGGGATGTTTAGATTGGGTTTTAGGAAAAGGTTCTTCCCCCACAGGGTGCTGGACACTGCCCAGGCTCCCCAGGGAATGGTCCCAGCTCCAAGGCTGCCTGAGCTCCGGGAGTGTTTGGACAACGCTCTCAGGGATGCACAAGGTGGGGAGTGTTGGGGGGGGGGGGGGGTCTGTGCAGGGACAGAATTTGGACTCCATGATCCTTGTGGATCAGGATTATTCCAGCTCAGGAGATTGTGTGGTTCAGGAGGGTGACCTTGCTGTGCAAGATCAGACAGTGTTTTGTTAGCTGCTGTTTTTCATCCAGCAGTGAATTTTCTCAAAGATACACCAGCCAAACTCAGGAAAATGCTTCACAACTAGGGAGGTGACAAGGAGATCGAAATGTCTGAGGCTGTGAAAGGATTGATAAACATGAAGTTGAAATCCATGTCCAAGTCCAGGAAACAATCTTAAGCAGGCTTGGCCAAAAACCTAGGGAGGGTAGTTTTAGAGCTATGTAAATGCATTATAGGATCTGGGAGTATTCTCAAAGCACAAAAGTGATTGTAGCTTTGCAGTTTAAATCTCCTGCTTGGAACTAGGTTAGTAGGTGCAAATTGATGGAATGGTCGTTTTCCCACCTGTTTTCTACACTGTTACAGCCAGAATTACTCATTCAGTGAAATTCCTTGAAGTGGCTTAAACGTTTATAGTAATTTTCATGTCTTGAAGGCAAAAATCAGGTCACCCATCAACCTTCCTGTGGCAGCTGTAGCACATGAATGCAGCCAGGAAATCCATAAAGCCAACTTAGAGCAGTAGGAACTGAAGGCACTTCTTGTCACAGACTTGGCCTAGGAAATTACCTGTGTTGCTTTCAAAAAGTTGATCTGACTACAGGGTGCAAAGGATGGCTTGGAAATTTATTGCATCCATTTCAGCGTTTCCAATGAGAAGGAGTAATTGAGCTGCCATTGGATTCTTAGGTTTGAATATTGATGCCTTTTCTTTTGTAGATTTTACATGTAATGGTCTGAGTTAGGCTTCAGTGGCTGAGTTCCTCCTGATGTGCAAAGATAAAACATTAACTAATATTAGGTCGTAGTGAACTATTACAGCCATTGTACAACTCATGGATAGGCCCGGTAGGTGTTTATATTTAGGTAAGGTGATGTGACATGACAAATTTGGCCTGATAAAAAATAATCAAAAGTCAGAAATAGGAGCTTACTATCACTGAAGTGACATATAGCTTAATATGTGCTGCTGTGGGAGCCAGGTTATGAAGCAGGTATGGAGAGAGAGAAAGATGGGCTGTATATCTCTGTTTTGGATCACTGTTTAGCACTAAAACTAGAATGATAGCTTGGAAAGTCTTAACAGATGTGGGTATTTGATTGTGAGGATTCTGATAATAAAAATCACTTCGTTATGAATTGCACCATCTCTGCTTCTGGCCAGGAGGTGTTATTGGTTGTGCTGTCAAGGGTACAATTGTCAACTATCAAGGCTGATAAATAATGACAATGAAGGAAAATAATGTACCATTGCTGTCATGAACATAAAATCAATGATGTAGCATAGTTTTAAAAGTGCTTTTGTGGTAAAGCTTTGTTCGTATTTTCAATACACGCTAAAGAATTAATAGGATTATTTTCTTTCTACTGTGGATAAAGCTGAGGAGTAATTTTCCTTCATAAAATAAGTTTTGGATTGCTGTTCAGGTTTGGGGTTGAAAGATCTCTGTGGGCCAGCTTCTGAGCCCCTGAACAGGGTGGTGACATGAATGATGGATGATGGAACTAAGAATTGACAATTCTTGCTGATGTGTTGTGAATACAGCAGAAATCTGTAGCTGCAGACTGAGTGCAGGTGGGACCTTGCTGGAGTGGTTTATCACTTTTCTATGGCAGTTTTGCTACTTGAATGGCAGTCTGTAGTTCCACCCTTGGAGCTGAGTAAATGAAAGCAGGGAGGAGCAGAAACAAGCTGAGGAAAACAATTCCCATACCCTGAGGCAACTCATCCATTTAGTCCCGTTTCATTATTTTTTCTCATGCAAAATAAGAGTCTAATTTTAACCTGCATTAATTAAGCTTCAAAAATGCCTTACCGCTATGAGGTTGTGGCATTTAATAGCATCTGGATGTACAATAGTACATGAGTTTAGAATGGAAGGATCTGGCTATTGACTTACTTGAAAATGAAATTTAAGTAGGGTGGGGCACAGCTTGCTGCAGGTGAAAGCTGGGCTGAATACCCAGGTGTGACCTCTGAGCTGGAGGGAGAGGGTTGTGTGTCACTCTCTGGGTGCCAGGTGATCAATATTTACAGCAGACACCTGCCTTGATAGCTGCTTAATATCTGGTAAAAGTCGTATTTTAGCAGAGGAGCCCTACCTGACTTCCAGGAAGAGGTACTTCTCTGGGAATATTTTGCTTACTGCAACAACTTGCTTCCCCCTTAATAGGTTTCAGTCAGAGGGTTGCTGTTTTGATTTATGATGCTAATTGGCATGGTAGTTGATGTGAACTGCATGTACTAATTGCTCACTTGCTAATCCTCTCCAAATTATCTGACAAGAGCTTTTAGGATGGAGCATTACATGTGTTTTAAAACTGGTCTGCAGACAAATGTAAACAATTGGTGGCCCTTGTTCTGCTTTAAATGCCGAATTCAAATGCTGGTCCCTTTTAGTCACTGTAATGTTATAGGAGAAATTTAGTGGCTTTCATGTAGTCTCGTTGTTCTTTGTGGGATTTAAACAACAGCTGAAAAAATATTCCAGGACATGCCCCGGCCCCTTTAAAATGGAAAATTACCATCATCTATATGGTAATAATTTTGACGTGGTTGTTATCTGTAGGGTGAAGGCAGAATATGTCTGTGCAGCTTTAGGTAATGGAAAACACGGTGTGCCATTTGAATTGGTGGTGATGTCAGTGCAGCAGAAACTGCAGCACGAAAACATAAGGAAAATAAAATATTCACGCAGTGTTGGCATAATGAAGGTATTTTGGCTGTGATTCTGGTAGAGGATATGTGCTTTGACTGTACAAACCAATTTTACTATACAGAACAATGAAGTTTAATACAAGCCAGAGAGGTTTTGTATTTGAAGGCTGATAGGGAGAATCCTGATGTTAGGTTATGGAATGCAGTAGTCAAAAGGAGATGACTTTTACCTTTTCTTAAATAAGGCAAGAGCTGTTTCAGGAGGGAGCTGATTCCTCAGATTGAGAATTGTGCAGGCTGCTCTCTGTGTGAATGGGAAGGATTGCTTTGCTTCTGTAACATATTGGATTAAAGTGGGTGTTTGACAAAATGAACATTAATCTACCTCAAACTTAATATTTCAAGGTGATTTGGACACTGTAATCATATCAAGTTTTCTAATTTGAGCCTGACTGCCTTGCTCTGACAGCAAGCACTAAAATAAGATTACAGACAGCTGAAAGAAATTAGTCAATTTGGAAGCAAAAAGCATTTAAATACAGGTGTTTGGCTGTGATTTGAATATAGCCTGTCAACAGCAAGAGGCAAAATACCTCAGTGACCTAAAAAGTGCAAATATGTCCCTTTAGTGATTACTTGTTGTTAGGTAATGACATATTATTAAAATTAAAGCTCTCATTTATGTCCCTTGATTTGCTAACTAGGCCAGTAGCTCTTTAAAACCTCAGTGGATAAATGGGTAAAATGAATTTTGTCAGGATTTGTGGGGACGCAGGTAGCTACTGGTGATGTTTTGGATGATTATTTTTTTCAAATTAATATGTAAATAAGGTGGTGTACTCAGGCTGAACCAGCTACCTGCTAGAAGCTTGAATACAAATACTGTCATGTTGGAAGAAAGAAACATTGGAGAGTGTTAGAAGTTGTCTGGTATTTCTGAATTCCAGTGAAAGGTGTTGTCGGAGGACCCTGTGTTACCATGCAACATGGGGACATTTCTCCTTGTCTGACATTCTACAGCTGGTTTTGTGTAGTTCTCATACTGTATTTCTACTCAGCAGATGGAAATACTGCCTACTAGGTAAGTGGGGTATTTGATAATAGCTGGTGAGTGATGCCACATTAGGCAAATGAAATATGGATAAAATAGATCCAATAACAAATGGGATTAGATCTTTTTCAAACAAGATCATTGAGGCTGTAATTAAAAAAAAAAAAAAATCCAAAACAACAACCTGCTACAAACAGGGATGAACACAGTTGTATAAATCTATGTTCTTCCTGAGTAGGAACTGTGTCTTTTGTCTCAGCATCTGTCTCGTTTGCCTCTGTGAGCTTGATGACATCAGTAAAAAGGCTGTTCCTAGCTAGGTATGTCAGCAGAGACAGGACATTTATTGTCCTCAGGGTAATATATTCCCTGGATATGGATTAAGGTACAAGTTTCACTGGGAACAATGTGTGTAGAACACTACAGGGTGCCAGAAAAACCCTCTACTACCCTGTGACTTTTTGGGTTGGTTTGTGCTATAATCACTCTCGGGTCTTGGGGCTGAGTCATGGGTCTGCTGTGAGGATCACCTCTGGACCGAGGAAAATTGTTACCTGTGGGCATTACAGGCACTTCTTACACAGTCAAGTGTTAAAAACTAAAACCAAGAACAAGTGCAGTGGGCTTGAACTTGAAGATACCTGGTTGAAATTTGTGTAAAGGTCTGGAAAAGTAGCAGTGATGGCAACAGGATGATATTGATTATGAACTGTCCTCCAGATTTGGTATTGCCAAATTATTGTTGTATTACCATTCCATAAAGACTCAAAAAAGCAAAAAATTAGACAAGTCTGATTTTAGTCCAGTTTTTAAAGCAGAACATAAAACCCAAGTCTTAGGAGATAGTACAGTAAGCATCTTGAAAACGCTGCCTCTGTAACAGTGACAATGGCTCATCTGTTCACATCCACAGTGGATTTTGTGTTTTGGATGCTGTGGCCAAGCTACTGCAGGAGCAATTCCACATGGAGCAGAGGAAACTGAAGCCCAGTGTGGTTGCTGTTGGTCCTGGAGCTTGAATCAGTTGCTAAAAATTTACATCCAGATGTGACTGTCTGCAACCCAGAACACCTGAGTGAAAACAAATGGGCTTCGAAAACCTGGGAGCTGTGTAGGAGAGAAGTCTGTTAGGTTTGATCTCCTTGGGAATGTGGACAAGTAGGAGCTCTGATGCTGATGATGGATGTGACATGGAAAACCATCAAGGAGCAAGAGCGTGGGATTTGTTTTTCTAGCCATAATAGCTTGTAAGTAATTCCTGTGGAGCTGTAAAAATGGATTTTAATGGTCAAAATAGCTGTATATGCATGAGGTGTGGGATAGTGAGTGGTTTCCTCACTTGCAAGAAGCATTTTTTTCCTCAGTGTTTGCCTCCAAGCAGGACAAACAGTTCATTGAAACATAGGTGATAGCTGGAATGCAGCAGCTTCAGTGTACATTGCTTTTACTCTCCCAAACTTTGAGTGTTTGCAGGCTGCTGGTTTTTGGAAGTAAAAAGAAGCCAAATTCTTGTGATGCTCAAGGACAGGCAGCTCTTCTGGGAGACTTTGAGATAGGAACTAAAATGACATAACTTGAGAGAATTTTGAAGGCATCTAGATTATCACTTTTATGTGCTTGAATGTTATGAAGGGGTTTGCTGAATCTGGTTCTGCTTCTGGCCCCTGTGATTGCCAACTTTCAGACTAATTTCTATATTTAGACATTTATATGGGCTATGTAATAATGAACAGCTGATGTAAAAGCAAATATTTTTGACTGCTTGGCACTTGTTTAATTTGCATCTTCCATCCACTTGTCAGCAAATGTATGAATTTGTGGTTAACTTTTACCTGTTTAAAATAAAACCCAGTGTATTAATTCCCTTAAAAGGACAGTAAATCAAATGACTTGCATTTATGTTGCATTCAAGTGAGAGGTGATGGGGAGTATTCATAAGAAGGAATAAATAAGGGCCCTTGCTAATAACAAATTATGATACAAGATTGAAAATCAGATCTGTTTTCTGTAATCTGTTTTTCATCCAGGGGCTGACTTGCATAAAGGCAACAAACTGTTTTAGCTTCTGCTGTTTGTTTACTCTTGAGGAGATGGAAGCTTTATGTTGAGAAAAGGACACAGGATTTGTTGTCTTCTTGTAACATGTGGCTGATTGCTAATCTTATGGAAATGATGTATTGAGCAGATTGAGACCTGATTAATAATAAATAAAGGTGCTGAGAGTGATTTGGAGGGGGGGGGATGTGTGTGGGAGGGTGGAAATTAAGCTTTTATTTTAATTCTTTTTAAACCCCCACAGAGTAAAGCCTCTTTAAGATGGTCAGGTAAGCAAAGTCTGTAACCTGAGGATTATATTACTCTGCTGCTTTGTGCCTTAGCGTTACTACAACCTCCATTCAACTTGAATTCAAAATGAGGTGATGTGCTACTTGATTCCCAGGTTGGATTTAGCTGAAAAGAAGACTAGAAATGTGCAAGACTTGTGATAAAATTGAGCAGCAGAATGTAAACTTGGTAAAAACAGATGCAGATCTTCACAGTCTTGTGAGAGCATAGTTTAAGAGTGGGTGAGCCTGTGATCTGTAATTTACTGTTGCAGAGCTGATAGGTGTTGGAGGGCTCTTGGTTCTGTTCGGTGAATTGTGTCTTACACCTAAATGTGCTTTTCCTCAAGGAGCAGAAGCAGGGTAGGATGCTGCACAGAAACTATTGCTACTGAACACCTTAGTGGGCCATAAAATAACTTCCAGGCCCTAACAAAATTGAACCTGTTTCTCTGGGAGACAAGGTCCTTCCAGCCCAGGCTGAATTAAGGAAAGGAAATCTAGTCTTCATTCTGAACTTCTGATTAATCTTGACTGTGCAGAGTTGTTCTTTTTTGGAGGATGGTCAGATGGTCTGCTAGAGACTCACATGTGAGTGAGAGAGACAGTTTGTTACAATCTCTACACCCACTGTAGTGGAGAACAAGGGATTTCTCTAACTTGCAAAATCTGCACTGTGTCCTAGGCTTGAGTGAAATCAGGAGCATGTTCCTGAAGTCAAGTTGTTGTCTTATGCTAATGCTGCTCGGTGTTGGCTACTTTGTGTGGTGTAATCTAAGTAATTTTGTGCTTAATGGGTGACTGTGCTAATCCCTTAATGTTGAGCTAATCGCAGCACTTAGAAGAGCAACTGTTGGCCAAAACACTCAATTTAAGCTTTCGAATTGGGCAACCTGTACTTTGTGGAAAATGATTATTTATCCCCAAGTTCATGGGTGCTTGAGTCCCAAGCAAGTTTGACTGAGTGTCCTTTCACTCAATCCCTCTTCCCTGTCTGTCTGCACTACAAAATCAGAAGGCTCTGTAGTTGATTCCCTCTGTCAGTGAGTCTGAGAAACCATGGAGTGCTGTAGAGATGAGAAATTCTGCCAATATAAACTTTCCATGGAAACATTTATCAGGAAATTTCACTGAATGAAAAAATAAGCAAACAGGCCAGCACAGATCAGCCTTCTCATGTTGTCCTAATGTTAGGAACAAGTTGATTTGACTAATACTTCTTTTCCCCTGGCTAACCTGATACTGAGGTGTTTGAGTAGCCTGATAAGGGATGAGTGCAGATAGAGCCCAGTCAGAGCAGCACCCTGCTCAAACCATACATCTTCAGCTTTTGAGGCATGTGAGCTTGTATTTCAGTGAAAAACACAGGGTTTACGTCTTCAGGCTTTTAATACAAGTTGCATTTGCATCACAAGTTACAAAGCTTTAGTGAAAGATTCTCAGCATTGCTGAACCTCTGAACCACTGCATCTCCAGTGTAATTTTCACCTTTTATTTTTAAGACATATATCAGGGGTTAGGAACTCGAAGCATTAAGTGCTTGTGAGCAGAATGCACAGTTCACAGGATTTCAGGGTAAATCAATGAGTTGTCTTTGATGTTGCAGTAAAGCTAGGATGGTTGGAAGTTTAATTTACCTTATTTTCTAAATATTTAGGGTTCAGACCATGTGTTAAGAGGTTTTGGTTTTTTTTTTATATTATAGAAGTGCTCAGTGGAGAAAAATGGTCTAACTAATATGTCTGCTACAAATACTGTGCTGATTTTCTGTGCAGTTTCTTTCTACTTGTTCTGGCTGTAGCTTTCCAAAATCCTGTGGTTCTCATGTTGATACTCTCAAAGTCTAAAATCTTAACTTGCAGAAAAATGTTGCAATGATGGAAGAGTTGCAAATTTTGAACAGTATTGCCAAATCCAAGGCAATCTGATTTCTAATGTGAAACTCTTGAATATTCAGAGAGTATGCAAACAGAAGGAAGTTTTCTCTTACACAGTTTGTGTCCTTTGGGGAGTGAGAGACATCTGTGACAGATCTGTTGATAAAATATTATTTATTAAGTTTCTTCTAGGTAGCTGTTATTTAAGCTGTATAACTTTTTCTTTTTTTTTTTGTGAGGACCACTCTAGTTTAAAAACAGATTTCACTCAAACTGTTCATTCAGATTTTCTACCTTATATTGGTATTTTTTGCCTGGAGGTGGAAAAATGGCTTGGAGGTGTGAGTAAAACACCACATCTGCTGCTTTGACAGTGGCAGAAAGATCTCACTGAAGAAGTAACTTTTTCAGTCAGTGTGAGTCTTTATTGATGAGTATTAGACATCTCAGCAGTTCAGTAAAAAATGCTCATCCCTGTATAAACTCAAGCACTTTCCAGATGACTTAGATCTTAATTTCTAGGTGAGATTTAAAGAAAACACATTCTGACTTACTGCTTGGAGCATTGGCCTTTTTTAAAACGCATGCAGCTAGCAGCTTCTGCTAATTTTAGATTGTGTGTACTTGAAATGCCAGCGGTAGCTACATAGTTAATAAAATTGAAAATAAAGGGACTTTTTACTCCCTGGAAGATGTGTGAGAAACCAAGGTGGTTTGCAGCAGTTTTGTGTTGAATTCCATCGTGGTTGAGTCCTAGGAGTTCTCAGCTGACTTACCCTCGTGTTTCTGTCCAGATTCAAGTAACTGCCCAGGCTGTGCAAACTTCAGGCAGTGTAGCTGTGCCAAAACGTGTATTAAATGCAAGTCCTAATCCTGTGGGACAAGGGTCAGCGTGTTGGAAGTGACCTCTGTGTTGGTATCCAGATGAAAATGTAGTGTGAATTAATCTAACAAGTGCATTTGTCCTGGAAGTTGAACCACTTCACTGAAAGCTTGTTTCAGTCCGCAATAATTCACTGTTTGCCTAAGAGAATTAGGACTTCCATTTGTCATGAAAGAGAGTGAAGAATTATATAGCAGGTTGCTACTGGCTTATGTCAGAAAATAATTTTGAATAATTCGTGCTTGTGTTCTGGCAGTGTTATTGTGAAACCTGTCTGAAACAACCATTGCCTATGTTACTACAGTTGCAGGACTTCACAACTTTGAGGGGGGAGTGTTTACAAACACCTGGTGATAATTCCCCATTTTTCTAGACTGAAAGGAATAAAAGCTTTGGAAATGGCATCCTTTTCCTAATGGCAGAAGCTGAGGTGGCAGTGCTTCTCCTGGTTTAAATGTAATCTGGGTGAGCAGAGGGCTGGATGCTGCTCCTCAGGGTCACTGCCTTTGATAAATTTAATTATTTGTCATATAGTTCAAGGTAACTTTTTCCTCAAGTTACCTAGAAACAAACACTCAGTATTCAGAACTGGTTTTTATTCCTCTGTTTGGAATCCTAAAGACAGGATTATCACCAGGTGTTTGTAAATAGACAGTGTGTATTGAATACTTAAATCTGATCAAGTTCTTGACCCTGTAATCGCTCATAGTGATTACCTTTACAAACAAATCTGCAAAGTACTATTTTATTTCCTAGAAATACATAGCAAGTGAGCAGGGCTGATGCTTTGTTTGTCAACAGGAAGTGTTTTCTGGTGGAAATATTTCATTTGGCACTGGAAGTGTGGCTCAATTTGGTTTGTGAGCTTGGCCAGATGGACAGAGCCGAGCACTGAAGAGTAAGAGTTGTTTATTTTCTGGCTGAGCCGTAGCACTGCAGAAATCCCCAGTCTTTGTTGTTTTAGGCCATAACCGAGTTGGACACCTTCAGGTTGTTCAGAAAGCAGAGCTGTGATCTGTGTGCTGATCAGGGGCAGCAATCGATTCTCCTTGACTGCTGGCTGCTACTCGGAGCTAAGTTTTATTTCACCAGGTTTTGTGCATCTGCAAAATTCCTCTACTCTTGAGTCATGTCTCAGATCAACTGGGACTGAGGCACTTGGAGAATGTTTTAAGCAAAACCATGGTACTTTTTTGGACTTGGTCAGATGCTTACTTGGCTGTAACTGTTGCAAGATGGTAACTGCAATAATAAATATTGCAAAGAAATTTGATCTTTTTTGCATTCTCTGAGCAGTTATGAGAAGGACTTCATAAGATTTCTGGGAAAGAGATGAAGATCAGTCTGTTGTGGCTGAACTGGGAGAAAAGCATTTTGACTTTGGCCTACAAACTCTGCAGTGAAAAGAATTTATATTAACTACAAGCAGCTGAAGTGATATATAAAAAGTCACAATACCAGGGGAGTCCTTTACTACTGTAATGGATTGGGGCTTGGCTGGGTTTGTCGGGTTGGTTTTTTTTCTTCTTCCCAAAAATGACAGAATTAGGCTAATATTTGTTAAACCTTTGCCTAGGAGCAGTAACAATTGCTATGGAAGGATCTCAGATACTTCTTTCTAAACAGTAAATACAGTATAAGAACCAAGCCAAGGGGCTGATACTCAACTCTGAGTTAGTGTTCTCAGCTTATGTTTATAATGGAAAAAAGAGTTAAAGGGTCAGTAAGAATTTGATTTCTTTGCTTGCTTTAGGACTCAGCTGTAACAGCTTTTTACCTTTTGCTTTGTTAGAAATACTGAGTTTGTGATGTTAAAGACAGTTGCTTGAAAAATAACTTTGCTTATTTACAGTTCAGCTGTTTGAGTTTTTGATCTGAAATTCAGGCAGTGGCTGAAATGAAAACAAGTGAAGGGACCCTGGCTTGCTGCCCGTGTGATGGAACAGGGAGAATCCCAGGCAGGAAAGGAAAAGGAGGAGTGTAAGTGTAAAATAACTGAGTGCCACTACCTTAATGATTACCCTCTTATTCTTGGAAGAATCTTGTAATGAAGGTAAGATCTGTAAGATGCCTCCTTTGTGCTAACAGCTAAGATAGAGATGGTCTGTGGTTCTCCACAGGATCTTTAGGAGGTTTCAGGCTTTTATGAGTGTTTATTTGCATGGGAGGCCAGATAATAAGCACAAAACTGAAAAGGGAGGTGGGCTGCTGTCCAAGCTAATAAACACACTCAGAAAAGTAATTAGGGTTTGTGTGGAAGGGGAAAAGTGAAATGCATCTGCAGCCACTGGCTCAGGAGTTCATTAGTGTGAGAGATGAATTATTGAAGGCAGATGTTCCCAGAGCATTCTCTGGCTCTATGCTAATGGAAAAGGTGATGATTAGCATGAGTTGGTTGATGGCTGAGGAGGAAATACAAAAACCATCTAAAACTATGAGGAATTGCTGCTCTTTAGAGTAGATTCCAGTGAGGGGTGACTTCAGTACATCCTCAACTTACCTTAAATTGAACTACCTGGTTGAATTCAGGCTTTCCTTGAATTCTTGTCCCTTTCATGGCTTTCTTTTTTTTTTGTTTTCCTTTTTTTTTTTTTTTTTTTAATTGGTGAAGTCGTCATTCCAAAATAAAAATACCATGAAATTAATTCTGTCTTCTCCATGAATGAGTTCTGTTACAGGGGAATTCCCCACATTAGGATAAGGTAAGGATTATGAGGTGTGGGCTGTGAGTTGGCTGTGTCAAATGTAATATGGATCAATTAAATAAATAGAATAATTTAATTAATTTCCAAATCTTCTTCCTGGCAAATTTCTGCATTTTGAATTCCAGTAGGCTTTGGAAATAGCATGAATTACTATGTTTTGTAATAATCTAGATCTGTCTCACTCACTTGTTCTCATATTAAAAAAATAGAATTGCATCAACTACTTTTTCAATATCTCTTTGTTCATGTTGGGGGTGAATTTCTTTGACAGGCTGCTTTGAGTGAGACATGCTCTGGCAGACAAGTTAAAAAATAGAGCTCTGCTAACACCTAGGTTTTAGCATAACAATGGCTGACAGATGAAAACTGTTGAAATATTGATGTGAAGTGTAAATCAGGGTGGTGAGAAAAGGATCTATAGTATGTATAGATACAAAATGAAAAAGTATGTAAAATGTAAAGCAAAATCATACCACTTTGGAATAGCCCACAAAGATACCTGTCTGACAGTCCCGTTAAGTAGAATATCAGAAACCTTTAAAAGGTCAGATTGGAGCTTTGTAATAAAAAGATAAATGCACAGAATGGATTGTGCTGACCATTGCCCAAGACTTGCTGCTCCTAGGGCTTCCTTTTTGCCCATGTAATTGATTTAGGTCACTCTGAAAGCCTGCAGTATTTTGAGGATAAGCTGCTCAGTTTATGACTGTGTGCTGTGGTTGGCCTCACATCCAAGGCATCTGTGGGAAGTGAGGGTTGGATATGGTGGCTACAAATGCACTTGGAAAGCAGATCTCCAAACAACCCAAGTTTTAATTCTGCTTGACCTCTGGGGTAAAGCAGCCAAGTGCCTCTGTCTGTTCTCTGGAAGTCTGTGTTGAGCAGGAGCACAGCTGATGTGGGGAAGGAAGATAATTAAAACTTAAAATAGCTGGTCCAGAACTGTTCCCTGTGAGGGTGGGCAGACCCTGGCACAGGGTGCCCAGAGAAGCTGTGGCTGCCCCTGGATCCCTGAAAGTGTCCAAGGCTGGGCTGCACAGGGCTTGGAGCAGCCTGGGATAGTGGAAGGTGTCCCTGCCCATGGCAGGGGGTGGTATAGGGTGGGATTTAGTGTCCCTTCCAGCTCAAACCATTCCATAATAAATTGTCGTGTCTTGTGTATGGAAAACAGAAAATAAAGCTTTACTGTGAGGGTGGGGGTGTGTGCAAGGGCTGAAGTTATTGCTCAAAGATTATCCCTGCAGGTGTTTTCCTGTAGCTTAAACTGACTCTCTGCTGCATCAACAAAAGCCAGCAAACAGCCAAAGCAGTGAATAAACAATGCTAAGTAATAACTGAATTGCATTTATCAGATTATAATAATGGGAAAACCTTTTAAAGAATGATGAGGGCTTCATACTGTTGGGTTAGCTGATGCTGTAATGTTCTGATGATGAGCTATAAAATAATTCCAGCTTGAAGGAATCAACTTCCCTAACTGATAACTCATAACCAATGCTAGAGGAAATCACTGCCTTCTACTTGGAAAGGTTTACAAATGGTTTACTGAAGTAGCTGATATAACTGAAAAAAATCCAGAGAGTGTTGTGTTTAGACCTAGATAATTATAAAACGGAATAAAATCTTCCATGGTTGATCACGACTGCTTTAAAGACATTAAGCAACAGTCTCATGATGTAACACTTGCTAAAGGGTTCAAAATTAGTCAAATGGTGATAATTGAAGAGTAAAGTGAGAACACAGCATTTTGAACACATTTTTCAGCTAGAATTAAGTAGTAGCTCTGAATCAATAAATCTTCTGACATGACTCTTATACTACAGAAACTAAAAAGCCAGACTTGAACCAATAACACCTGGATAAGTAGAAACTGTAGAAAATAAAGGAACAAGACTGAAGAACTGATTGAACTTGCTTTCCTCTGTAAGTTGGTGTATTAAGTTTCATCTAATTTAATTTAACAAATGTAAAGCTATTATGGGTGTTTTGTACAAAGAACAGAGGGTAATGGGAGTATTTGTTGGCTTGTATATTTTTAAAAAATGCTGTAAATGGAGATTGCAATCAGACATAGAGGTCTATTGAATAATGTTAGTAGTTACACTGAAAAGAATCTGTGGGGCATTTGTAATCTGAGGAGTGAATAGACAGAAGGCAAAGTTCTGTGGGATCCTTTTATTCATTTTTCTGACTTAAACAGGTAGATATCTTATAGCCTTGTGTTATTATAAATAACTGAGGTCCAATTTTACTTTCTTGCTGTGTATTCCGGAGCCAGTTAAGATACAATGCATATACTTTATTTGAGCTAAAATCTGTGTGAGCATCATTCTGAGAATAGAGGGAGAAAGGAAAAGGAGAAGGGACCTACACAAGGGATTTTTGTAAAAAATAAGAGAATATGGCTTCTGCTTTAGGTTGCATTTTGCCTCTCCAGTGTGTTGCAGTTTGTGTTTCTGATACCCTCTGTTCCATTTTAAACCATCTGATGTGTGCATTGGTTAAAAGCAGAAAGATGGAAGGTGCAGTGATCAAGTTCTATCTGTCAAGGAAAGTACAGGTGTTACAAATGGAGAAACTAGGGAATCGTGACAAGATTTAGCTTGATCTGCATTTTCTAGCCAGACCAGTTAGTGGTGAATGTTAGTGAAATATCCCTGCTGCAGTTAGTACAGACTGGCTGATCCATAGCAAGCCTCAGTGATCCTGACTTATGTCTCTGCTTCGATTTGCTGGTCAAATAACTGGAAGTCCCAGGCTTGGCTTGCCCTTCAGTGCTTTGTAAATTTGAGACTTTGCAAATAGCAGTAGCTGGAAAGAGGCTGTAACTACTTGAATGAAACTTGACTGACATATAAACAAGATGGATCTGCTGAAGGCTTATTGCCAAGCGTGGATTTGTACTTAAGAGGATGTAGTTGCATGGACTTTGTACTGGATTGTTTGACAGATTAAATTTCTATGATAGTGTGAGATAACACAAGGTCGCAGTCCAAGAATAAGGTTCTGAAGTATATGTATTCACAGCTGGGGTGCTAATCTGATTAATTGAAAGCTGATTCAGTTCATAATAAATTCATGTTGTTGGATCCAAGAATGTCAGTGTCAGTTGTCAATGCCAGTTACGTGTGCATCTGAGCATTGACAATGGTCTTTTGCACTGGTGCTGGGATAATGATCTTTTGCACTGGTGCTGGGATAATCTGAGCAGGGTTCTCCACTGTGTTGCTGCTTCTCAAAGCCCGAAACAGCATCTGAAGCCTGAAGTAACCACAGCTGGCGCACAAGGTTATGCTAAAAAGGAAAAGGGTTGTTTGGGGCTTTTTACCCATGTTATCAGGCTAAGAACTACATTGATATTGGGCAGCCTTTCACTGTCAGATACGGAGCACAGTATCAATCTGTCTGGCAGTGGCATTAAGGAAATAGCAGGTCTTAGATGTGGCACTCGGTCAGTGGTGCTGGCTATGAGCACATGGGCTCTGATAGCAGCTGGTGTTCTATTTTAAGAAGCCCTGAGGAGCAGTGATCCCAAAGTGTTCATCTGCTCCCTCCTTAGGTCAGCGGATGGGAGAGCCCAGCCTGGGCACGGGGCAGCTGCAGCCTCTTCCTGCAGTGCCAGCACCGTGCTGGAAAAGGGGGCACCTGGGAGCTCTGCCTCTTATGTAAGAGGAGGAAATTATTGCCTGGGATGATGTAAAAGGAGCTCCAGGTGGCTGAAGTTGGCACCTCAGAGAGCTCAGTTCTTTGACCAAAGCCTTGATGATGTCTTTGAAGCAGCGTAGGTGCATCTGAGCAGTGCACAGGCTGATTTCTGCACCTTGCTTTTTTGGAAAGGATGTTATTTGCTGCAAAGGAACTGGAGGAAGATGGCGTTTCGAATATAGGTATGATGTTTTTCAGCTTTCAGTCCAGTTTCTGTTCTGGAATAATGTTTTTGAGCAGGTTTCCTGTTTAGAAACAGGTATCTTATGACTGATTTTTAAGTAATGTGCTAATGAAGGATTGCTTGTAACACAAAGTTGATCTTGCCAGAACTATTCAGGCAGGTACCTTGCAGCTGGATCTGATGAAAATTCAGTCCTCTCTGTAGGTATTCAGCTCTTGTCATGTGACAGGGAGATGTGTTTGGTGGAGAGAAATTTAATTTAAGAAACCCCATTAAGTGGATTGTGGGGTAGATGCAGTAATTCAATAAGCTGAAGTGATTCATACGCATTCCTGATAATTTTCAAGAGGCTCTTTATGCAGTGCAGGTAATTTTATATTTGTACTTAGGGTTTTTGCTTGTGCAATTGGTAGCCTGGAGATGTGGCTAATACTAGAGGCTTTCTGAAAATCAGTGAGATGTAAGTATTGCTTTAGGTTGTGCAGGAAGCAGTAAGGTTCTGTGAAGTCTTCTGAAAGCCTGGATAAACAAACATTGTTACAGTTAGAGAGAAGCTCTGGAATGAAAGCCCTGGAGGATCAGACTAATTTTCTATTAAAAACATCTGAAGAAAAGTAATGATCTGTAGAAGTGGAATGTTTGGAAACAGTTAATTAAATTAATTAATGTGTCCTCTTTGCTCGTCTGAAAAAAGCTTTTAGAAAGGACTGCAGACATCTGCAGTGCTTTTTAATATTTGATGGGCTTCTACAATTCTCCTTACAGAAAATTCATGACCTGCTCTATTTCTGTGAGGCTGCTTCAGTGAGAGCATGATGGAGATAAGTCAGATGGATTCCTTATCTTCCTCTTGAGATACCAGATCTTCTGCTGCAGACTTACTTAGTGTTTTCTTCTCATGTTTGGGAGCTTTCCACCAGTAGGTAATTTCTAGGGATCTGAAACTGATTGACTTGGCCAGGATACTGCTTCTGCTGGTGTCTGGAATGAGTGCTCTGGTCAGGCAGAGCTTTGCTGCCTGCTGCTGTTAGGTTTCTTATTGTAAAGAAGATAATTGTGGGGGTTTAGCAAAAACCTGAGCAGCAGTTCAGCATGACTTGTGTAAAGAGAAAATGCAGTGCAAGTAGATGCAACAAAATGAATGCTCAATGTAACAGGCTTCAAAACACGGTGCTTTCAGTTTGAGGAAAGTCATGGAGACCTGAACTCTGACAGTCTGTGGTGCCAGTAATCCTCCTCAGTGATGTGCTTCTCTTGGCTTTCCTTACTCTCTGGCAAAGGAAACCTCATTGACATTTGATTTCTCCTCACATTGAAAACTTTGATAGAAGTCCCTTGAAAGCATTTCTTGGTGATAATGTTTGGTTAAGGGAAAAAATACACTATTTCTGAAATGTTTGAAAATAGCTGCATATATATATATATATATATATATATATATATATATATATATATATATTCTGAGTGAGAAAAAGAAGTTTACCCAGTAAAACCCCCACTTCTCAAAGCTGTTTACATTTTATTTAACCCTACTTAGAGGTGTCTTGTGTATACTGTAGTCACAAGATGTGATCAAGTTTTAGTTGTCGGAAATGTGAGTTTTTGGCATTTCACATGACTGTAATATTCACAATTTTAGACTAACCAAAATCTTGGTAGCCTGAGTTCTGTAGCTGATGAAATTAGTTTTCCAGTGCTTAACCATAGTCTGTTATGGAGAAGATTGAAAATTGGTTGTTTATTATCAGTCTGAGGTTTGGAAATGTCAGTTGTTACTAGAGTGGTTCAGGTAAAGACATTGAGGGAATCATTGCAGAATCCTTGACTGGTTTGGGATGGAAGGGGCCTTTGGACATCATCAGGTTCCAGCCCTGCCATGGCAGGGACATCTCCCACTGTCCCAGGCTGCTCCAAGCCCCAGTGTCCAGCCTGGCCTTGGGCATTCCCAGGGATCCAGGGGCAGCCACAGCTTCTCTGGGCACCCTGTGCCAGGGCCTGCCCACCCTCCCAGGGAACAATTCCTTCCCAATATCTCATCCAGCCCTGCCCTCTGGCAGTGGGAAGCCATTCCCTGTGTCCTGTCCCTCCATCCCTTGTCCCCAATCCCTCTCCAGGTCTCCTGGAGCCTCTTTAGGCCCTCTAAGGGGCTCTGAGCTCTCCATGGGGCCTTCTCTTCCCAGGCTTAAGAGACCCATTCTATAAGAAATCCTTGGAATCTTAGTGTTTGGGTTCAGGGCACAGCTGTAATAGTAGCAGCTTCTTCCCCTGATAGAGTCAAAACAAACACATGGACTATATCACAATCTGGGAAATGTATTTTTTTAGGGGTGTGGGGGTTTAGGAGGGTTTAGCAGATTTAAAAAAAAAAAAAGAGTTAAATTGTTTATAATATAATTTCAGTATTTGCACCGAAGTGTTCAAGTGCCTGATGTTACTTGTGGCTCTAAGCACCTCTGAGTTACTTTAATATCCTTGTATTTTGTCTTCAGGTAGATAAAAAATAGCAAAATTAAACTTTTGGCTAGGAGAACTAAGTGCTGTGGTTTCACTGTTCCTGAACATGGAATTATTAAGGTTGGAAAAGACTTCCAAGATCATCAAGTTCAGCCTTTGGCCAGTCACCACCTTGTCAAGAAGACCAGAACACTGAGTGCCCTATCCAGAGACAATCCTAGTCCTGCAGTGATGTTCATTTGAGCTTCTTTTCAGAATATTTTCTATAGAGAACATCTGAAAATATAGTGGTAGCAGTTAAGACTCAGTTAATGTCTGCAGATATCTGAATGTTAAATTAAGAGATAATAATGAAGATGTGATGTGACAAAAAGTTTGTCATTTATGATAAATAAGCTTCATACATATAACACAAAAATTGATCCCTGTGCTTTTAAGGATCTTAACTTCACATGTTTTTTCCTTTAGGGAGTATCCACATTAAGAATTACCTTTTTTGGGAGTTCAGATGTTTTGTAAGCCTTAGGCATACTGTTGTTATCCCAGGAGCAACAGGTACAAGTAAACACCCTTCATAAATCCCACCACCAAACTGTTCCATTTTCTACTTTTGGAATTAAGCACTAATTAACTTCTGCCCAATATGAACTGATCTGAGCTTGGTACCAGTCAAAACAACATGTTCATTGTGTGATGTTAATAACACAAGAAAAAAAATATTGGGCTCTTGGTAAATATAAATACATGCTGGTGGTATTTGCTGTATTTGGAATTGCAAAGGTTTTTTAAAGAGATGAGTGAGATATGGGGCTCTGCAGGATTTTCCTGATGCTCATCTGCTTCTTGTCAGTTGAACTCTTGGCAGCATCAGTGCTTGCTCGGATCTTGCATCCTGGAGATCCTGGTGGTAACCAAGCTCAACTATGTGGTTTGGAAAATGGATACCAAGGAATTTTCTTAACTTTCAGAATTTTAGATTATAGGAACTGAAATAATGTGGTTTATTTGGTTTTTTGGGTTTTTTTTGGTTTTTTGAGTCGTTTTTTTAAGAATTTGTTCTCTCATACATAGGTGATAAGTCCTTTTCAAGCCAGGATCTGACATAGGCAGCCTTAATGTGAGGTCTCAAATTGTGGCCACCTCTTCCCTGGAAGTGTTCCAGGCCAGCTTGGTCAGGGCTTGGAGCAACCTGAGATAGTGGAAGGGAGGTAGAACTGGATGAGCTTTAATGTCCATTCTAATCCAAACCGGTCTGAGATTCTGCAAGTAGCAGTTCCAAATGAGTTGAGGTTCTTATGAAGTCTTCTGTACTAAAGTAATGTTGTCAAGCTGCTAAAAGCATCCTGACTCTGGCATTGGAAAAGAGAAATTTGGGTAAGTTTCTGAATACCCCAGGCTATTTAGAATAAGTGGAGCATTTCAGTTTTGCAGGGACTTCAGTGATTAATTGAAAGTCCTCAGGTGCTGGGAACTGTGCAGTGAACTAAAGAAAGTGGAGGGGCTCTGTAATTAAAGAACCTTCCAGTTCATCAAGGTGTTTTTAATAAGTGTGCCTAATCTCGAAAAAAAAAAAGTCAAATTCTCATTGTTTGTGTGAATAGGGATGGAATGTTGCACTAAGGACAGAGTAAGATTGTTTCTACTGCGATTAGCAATATTCAAAATAGACTTTAAATATTGGAAAGTAATTGTTGGACTGATGGATACTTTTCTTTAACCAGACAATATTTATGTGAGCAGTGTCTATTGGCTGAACGGAGTAGCAAGATAAATACTGTGCTGTGGGCAGATCATTCTTGCTTAGTCGGTTGTATCTGTGTAGAGGAGATATAGGTGTTGCTCATGATCTCTGAAGGTAAAATTTTGATTCCCATCATGAGGGAAGCATTATGTTAGTTTGAGTAGCTTTGCCTAAGTAGTATTTACCACTTCCTCTATCAGGACCTCTTCTAATAACCTGTTAAAAAAAGGAACACTTGGGCTTGTTCTGTGTTTATCTTCAGTTGATTTCGTGGAGTTTTGTCATTCCATATCCTAAGCTATGACCATCTATAAATTGGGATATGGCAAAGTAATTAACATTCATAATTGGTATATTAATAAAAGCAGAATTGGTTGGTACAGGAGGAACTCAAATACCAGTAATTCAGGTGATTTTTGGAAGCAGAAGGATGTTGAGATGAGAGTTTGCTGTGGTGTCAGTGCAGTGAAATTCCAAAGATTACGGACAAGTGAGGCTAAAATCTTCTTCCAGGAACTTGGTATTGAAGGCTCATTTGCTGATGAGTATCCAGGGCTTTGGAATTCTGTAAACCTTTAATATTGGCTCTAGGCCTTGCAGGTCTTGGTTTGATGGGAAATACATATTCTATTTTAAATGTAGTCAGTTTTCTCTAGTTGGGGTAGAAAGTATAATATACAGAAGGAAAACACTATAAATAAGGTCTGTGCTGTGTATATGGGAAGAAACAATCACGAGCTTACAGCATGTTAAGTGTGCCTTTTTTGAGAAAAGGCAGTGTTGCTACTTCAGTAGATGGATAAATGAAAAACAACATACAATCCTGGCAGAGAAGTAAGAATAGAAAACGATTTTCAACTTAATAAAACCTCTATCAATATTGATGTTTGACTCAATATTTCTAGAACTGGTTGTTTAATTATTGACAGGAATGGGTGCAGGAGAAGCCTGAAGGAGGATGGGGATGCTGTGTGCTCTGTTTTCATTAAATATGTGACTGTAGAACTAATTACATCTTTAATTTTTTTTCAGAATATGATAAATTAAAAGCTTTTTTATTAACAAACACTGGTCCCACCTTCTAAATTTTAAGTCTGTGTGAATATTTTGCTTAAAGCAGCTTCTGCACAGGAAATGCATTTCTGGGAAAACATCTGAGGGGGATCATACACATACAAAACTGAGCTGTTTGATCTTGGCTCGTGAGCTTTTTGGTTCATGATCTTTCCTTCCTTTAAACAGCTGCATAATTAGTCTTAAGGGACAGTTTATCTGGACATACTGGAAAAAACGCGACACTTCTTGTCCCCAACACTTGGTATTCGGGAGTTGGTACAAAAGGGCAGTTTGGATTCCATTTCCTTTTAGTTTACTGGGAAAGATCTGCCTGGGACTGAATATTTAAACCAGTGTTAGTAAATCAGTGTGGCCTTTCTATTTCTTCTGTGACTAATTTTTTTATTTTTTTTTTTTGCTTACTTCCCTGTTATGAAATTTTGACTTTTTTTCCATGACTGAAACTTAGTTATGAAGTGAAATTTTATTGTTTTAGAAGTTCTTTATGTCATAGCTTGAAAATATTTTCTTGTATTCTAAAACTCCACACATCTGTAAAACTGTGGGGAATTTTAAATACATCAGCCTGACTTACAGTAAGTACTTAGTTCTCATGAAAACTGGGCTAAAATCCTGAAGGATTCTGATACAGAATGTCAAGCATCTTCATCCTACACCCAAATCAATCCAGGTTGGGAATATTCTGTTATCAGGCAGGGATTAGTCCTGGATGCCTTCAGATGCTGGTTTCTCATGAGATTTGTTCCCCACAGCCAGCAGTAACCTGGACCAGGTAAAATTAGAACAGGTTTGATTGAGCACAATATTATGAACAAGCTCATTGGCACAGGTTCATTCTCGGGTGTAAACTATGCCAGGCAGTGAGGAACAGCTAAAAAACAGATTTACAACAATACAATACACTTTTTAAAGATTAAATTAATGCAACCTGTTGGCATCCATGTAAGGAAAAACAAGCCTCTCAGGTGAATCCCAGGTTTAACTTTGATCAAGGGCATTCAGAGTCTTTCTTGAAACTGTTTTTCCATGGTAACATTTCTCTCACTCCCCAAATTGATATTTACTATTTAAAACCCAAAGGAGTCTTTTTGCCGTGTTTCTGTGTGGTGTTTTTGTGGATGTTGCTGACTCTTGAAGAGGCATCACCATAGCAGCAGTCTCTTAGAGGATTTTGTGGTTTTTCTTGTGGATCAGTGAGCAGCACTGTCTTGGATGGATCAGAGCATGCTTTGCTCACTGAATTTCAAAGAACAACTGAATCTTATTTTTCATGAGATTAAAAGGTTTTGCATTTCCCTTGTCTTAAGTGGATTGTCATTTTGACTTCATTGTGAAAGTTAAGTATGTTGCATGAAAAAATGAGCTGTGCAAACTGAGTGTATTTTAGGAACACAATATGGTAAATAGTTTGAAATGCTTCAGAAAAGGTCTCATTTTTAAATTCACTGCATGAAATAATGCAAGTTAGTAGTGTATCTGCAGATACAGAACAGTTGTGCTTGGGCTGAAGCACTGTGATACTGCAGTGCTGATGGGAAAATACTTAATTCAGTACTCTACAAAAGTTTTCTGACCAAATTACTCAGTGGAGGCCTTGGATCTGCAGAAAGAGGAAATGGAAATGTTCCTTGTTATATGGTAAGTAAGGAGCTTTGAGACAACCTGGTGGTTTTTGGGAAGACTCAGCATGTCCCAGTGCTCTGCAGCTGATGGAATTTGTGGTGGTTTTACATATTATTTGAAATGTTGCCCTCTTCTGGTTGCTGACATCTATGATAGTTGTGGATGGGGAGCAGTATGATAAATAACATAAAAAGATCTGGGAGAAAGGAAAGCATGCATTTGATTTTACATTAGAACTAATAGTTTTGAAGTCTTAAAATAATTCAACACTTTACAAAGAACGGCTGAATATAAGGAAAATTTCTAGGCACATTTGAGGATCCCACCTCAGTAAGGACTAATGTAGGGGAAGCAAGATTGTAGAGAGCATCAGCCTTCATTAGTGTTAAAAATGTTTTGATGTGCCTGAATTATAGTGTATTATTTATTTTGTTGTTAACTTGTTTCAAAGAACTGGTTTGCAGAAGAACTATGGGTTTGTGTAGAAGTGGAGGTTGGGAGCGTGATTGCCTTGGGATGTTTATGCTAGTCCAGGAATTCTTCTAAGTATGAGCTGTTGCTGCTTCTTTTACTCTTCTGCCACACCCCTGGAAGTGTCCAAGGCCAGGTTGGACATAAGGGCTTGGAGCACCCTGGGATAGTGGAGAGTGTCCCTGTCCATGGCAGGGAGTGGAATGAACTGGGCTTTGAGGTCCCTTCCAACCCAAACCACTCCAAGATTTTCTGATTTTATATTTGACGTGGTACTAATAAAGGCTGTGAAGTTTAATGGGAAATCACATGAGTATTTTAAATGAACTCTTAGGCTGGGGCTGCTGCTGTTGAGTTTCAGCCTAAAGATTAATATTGTACACTGACAGGGAGGAATAAATTCTAGACATCAGAAAAAAAGTGGTCTGAGGTCTATAAGTTGGCCTGTAGTTTCAGGTGTTTTGGAATAGAATTGTGTTCTTCCTTCTCACTTATTTATCAATATTTCTGATTTTTTTTTTTTTTTTTTTAATTAAGCATGAATTGGGTCTGGAGGGGGTTTATAAACCAGGAACAGCTCTTGCCAGTAGATGGAGGTAATGAGATACAGAAGTCAAACTGGATTCTCTAGTCCTTTGAAGATTGGATAAAAGCCAAGTGATGTGTAGGATAAATGAGAACTGGTAGTTTGTTTTTGCATTTTGTAGGACTTGCAGAAGAAATTAGGAAAGCTGGTTTAAAACAGGGCTCAGACTCAAAATGCTGCTGTACAAGCGTTCCTGCTTCAGGGGGATTTTCCTGGGGTTTCTCCATTTCCTGCACAGTTTATGCAAGTAATTAGTATTCTTTCTATAAGAGTGTTTTGGGACTCTTTTAACATTGTGTCTATGAGTCACAGTAAGAATTGATTCTCTCACACCAGTTTTCTAGTTTACCTTTTGGTTTATAACATTCCATCCTGTTTTTCTAAAATGAAGTAAAGTAAGGGAGCTGAATCCAGGCTTGAGGGTATGTGTCTGAGTTCTGTGAGAGTTTATCTTGTGGTACGAGACCCAGAGACTTGTTTACAGTATAAAATCCTCCTGTTAACCTCAGAACCTACAAGTTAAATCCCCTTTTTGATAGTTAAATATTTTTGACCTCACAGATGGTAGTAGTTGCAGCAGCATAGTGCTGCCTTTGCCTAAAGAGTAGTAGGACAGTTTTTAAAGTCTGTTTTGAGGATGCCCCTATAAATTGTATGTTGCCATTCCCACCTGCTTTATAGCTAAAGAAATACTTGCAGTGATTCCTCTAAGTGCAGAATTTTAAATTGCATTATTTTGAGAGGGCCTTCAGAGGACAGTACAACAACTTGATGCACAATAACTTCATGTGCTGCACTGCTGCCTTTGGGTTGGAGGTTATTCCACTCTCACCTTACCATACTACTTCACAGGATGAAACTGAAGCCTCTGAACCTCTCAGCTACTCACTTTAATTAGAAAATTGCCCAGAGGTGTCAGGAGCAATGGTATTAAATAAGCAGCCTGTTGTGAGACTTGTGCCTCTTGCTTTGCAGAGAGAGAGAGCTCAGATCCCTGTGCTCAACTTTTAAATCTCTTTCCATGGGAAGAGTTACAGGAGATGTGGCTGACACTGAGAGTTTACAGGCCGAGGTTAAACAAAACCAAAACAGAAACCCAGAGCTGAGAGATTTCAAACAGCAGTCTGAATATTCCCAGCGTGTTTTTACTTAGTGAGATATGTATGACTGTGAGTTCAGAGGTTTTTGGTTTTTTTTTTTTTAGAGGAAACTTGCCTAAGGAGATGTCATTTTTCTTAGCACTGTCACAAATTTTATAGATGTTGGCACTAACTCTTTTTTCCTCACACGCAAAAGTAGAACTTGCCATAAATTGACTGTCATAGCTTTGTGGAAAGTTACCACTCATGGTGAACTGTTTTATGACAATTGTGCACTGTCCATAGAGTAAATGAAATTAATATAAGCAATTTATGGGTCTGTATCCCTCCTGTTCTACAGCAGTGAGAATAACTGTGAGCTTTCTAGAAGTTTGTTTGTGCAGGACCATATGGAAAACAATGCCCCGGAAGGAGTGCTTGCTGATATGGAAATAGCATCTGGAGTCATTAGTCTGTGTGAGTAACCTTCCCGAAAGACTTTAGGATGCTGCATTTCTGTGTGTGTCAGGGTGCTAGTAATGCACGTGTGCTGGGGATGCTGCACCAAAGATTTCTAGAGCAAACAAATGTACTGGGAGTTGAGAATGAGAATGTCCCCTAGGCTGGGTTAAGGGTGAAAAGAGTATTAAAATGTCCAGAGTTAACACCTAGGGAGAGAGGAGAAAGAATGTCTTAAAGATGAGATTAAGGACTGGACATGTAGAATTTTGACTGTGGATGTCTCAAGGATCTCTGCTTAAAGGTTTGTGAGTTGGCACTGAGGAAGCTGAATAATACAAGGGTGAAGGATGGTTGGCACTGCCCAGGCTCCCCAGGGAATGATCACAGTCCCAAGGCTGCCAGAGCGCCAGGAGGGTTTGGACAACTCTGTCAGACCCAGAATGGGATTGTTGGGGTGTCTCTGCAGGGCCAGGAGCTGGACTGATGATCCCTAGGGGTTCCTTCTCCCTTAGGATATTCTATCATTCTGTGAAATAACAGAACTAAAACAATTCACAGTACACAGTGCCAAGTCTTTCCTCTTCTTTATTGTTGTATCACACAGGGGTAGAGCTCAATCCATGGAAGTTTCCCAAATCTCTTAATGCAGTGTTAGTGTGTCAGACATGGCATAGAAATTCTGATTAAACATTATCATTGCTTTGTTTGATTAGGGCAGCTTTTCCTGTGTTTTGTCAGTTCAGGCCTTAACATTTAGGGGTGGTGGGTTTACTGCTGCTAGGAAAAAGCTAGCCCCTGACTATGGCAAAGGGAGACCTGGAATTTCAGGTAACTCTGGGCTGTTGCTCTAAAAACTGACATTGTGGGGCACCTTTGGTGACCATACCTGTTTTTGAGCTCCTGCTGCCAGTTCAGTTCAAGGGGTGAATTAGTGTCCAACTTGCCTCTTTACATCAAAACCCCCAGCTGAAATCTCTAATCAAAATTACCTCAGCTTTTATATTTTGTACTTGTTCCAGCTTAAAATATTCTAGGACCAGTAATTTATCTATTACTCTTCTGTGCTTATCCTACTTACTGAATCTATCTGTACATTTGCAGTGATAAATTAGAAATGTGAAATGTGTTGGCCATTATTCTGAGGCTAAGCTTGGTAGCAAACTGTATTTCTCAGTGCTGCTAAATAATGCCAAGGGGCTCATTGAAATGGTCGCTTGAATTTTAAAACCCCACTCTTTGATTCAGACAAGGCCAGCAGTGAACTGTGAAGATGCAGCTCTGTACAGATGCAGGAGCTGAGCTCAATAGTTCCCTTCTCCTGCCTGGGAAGCCGGGACAGGGACAGGCAGTGCTTGACATGGGAACAGTTGTGGCAATGAACCTTCCAAATCCGGGCATCCCAAAGCCTGCTGTATGTGAGGATTGTTCCCCGGGTGTGCGGGGTCCTTTCTCCTTTCAAATGGGGGAGGAAGCCTGGGGAAGACAGCTGGGGACTGTTGCAAGAGGGGATATAATACGAAAATCTCAAGGGTGAGGTCTTTGGCACTGTGCTGTTAGGGGAAAGCTGGTGCGTTGGGGAGGGGCTGGAGGATGTCAGTGGAGGGAATGAGAAGATTTGGAATACAAAAGGCAAAAGGAGGAAGGATTTGGATTATTAGCATTGGTCTCAAGTGCACTATCAGTTTTAGATGCATTTGGTAGCAGAGTGAGGACATCGGTTTATTTTGCCTTTGCACCAACAGATATAAAATGTTATTTTGCTTATGTTTGCAAACTCATGTTCTTTATATTTCTTTGGCATATGAATGTAGAGTGGTGTGGATTAGGAGGAAATAAATCTTAACCTGGAAAACAAGGAAGTAATCTGGCAGGGGTCAGTGCTGGTTTGCTTTCAGGTGCTAACTCTGTTCCCTTGCCCCCTCTCCACAGGGAGGAAGGTGACCTGAGGTGTTTTCCCTAGCTGTATCTTATTTCTCTCTTGCTGATAACTCTCAGCTGTGGGTAGCTTTCCATAAGGGCTTGTGGACATCAAATCCCACTGCTTTTAAAAGTTCCCCTTTGAGTTGTCTGGGTTGGTGATTAAAATTAACAGTGTAGGATGCTTACAGATCCCTTGAGGATACATTTCTGTGCCTTCTTGGCTTGGTAATTGCTCTGTGCTTTGTTATGGTTGTCGGTATCTCCAAGTTGATAAGGGAAAGGTGCTGTAAACAGATGTTCCTCCTTAACCAGGGTTAAACCATAGCAAGACCAATCCCCTTTACTTTTCTCTCTACAGAAAAGTCCAGGTAGTGGACTGAGCAGTGGGAACAAATTTAAATGTATGCACTGAAAGTATCTAATTCTTCATGGGGTGGAGATGTGCTTTAAAATAGGTGTTGGGAGCTGAGCTGCTCTTTGTTTACATTACACCTGTATGTGATTTCTGCCTTCTGGTCTGGTTGATTAAACAGGGGGAATAAAGACTTGGAGCAAAGGGAAGAAGAGTTCCCTGTATAGGAACAGGGATTTATGTTATATGTATGAAAGCTGACTTAAATTAGCCTAATGAAGTTCTGGGAATGACCACCCCAATATTGACATGATAATTACTGTCTCCTTTCCATCAGGAATGCCTGTTGTATTAGTACACACTTGGGCTGTTTTTCAGACTCGTGTTACAAATATTCTAAATTCTGTTACATTGAAATAATGATTCTACATAAAGCTAAGACTGGATTTAATACTGAAATAGAAGATGCCATCTACCTGCTCTGCAGGCACCTTCACGGCTGTCAGAGGCATCAGTGTGAGAACACCTGTTGAGTTGGATGTTAATGAAATGGAAGTATGAAATGAGTGTGTTACGGTGTGGCTCTAAAAAAGAAGCAAGTGAGGCTTCACTCCGTTTTGATGAAACTGTGGTCTGGCAACCCACTTAGGGTTGCTTTCTGAGGGGCAAAGAAGGAGAAGAAATGGGGGAAACCCTGTTGCCAAAGTTTGGATGATGCAATCCACGAGCTGTTGGTTTCTGGGATAGATTTCCTTCTGAAATTGCACTGTAGAGGATAGAGACAGGTCTGAAACAGATGAGGGAGATGGGAAGGAGTGTTCTGATGTGTCTGTCTCTCCCTGTGTGCTGTCACTCAGATAACTGAAATGGATCACCTTGTGCTTTGTGTACAGGTGATTAAGACCAAGAATTTTCTTTTCTGACAGGGTGTCAAAAAGAAAAGGAAGAAAAATGCCTGTATTCTCCAGGCTACTATAATTTACCTTTGGGTTGTATTGCAAACATCTGTATACTATCACTAGTGATGGGTAAACTTACCAGCCAAGAGCATCATCTTGTTCTGTGGAATGAATATTAGGTTTTAGCTGTTCCTAGCTTTGTCTCCACGTGGTGGTTTAAAACTGGGGCACAGATGTATCTTCAGCATGTAATGCATATGCATAATCAAAAGCACTGGTTTGCAGTAAATAATTCATGTCAGCTGGGGCACTTGGTTCTGATAATGAGATCTCAGGGGCTTGGCTCTTTCCAGATGATATATGAAACATTTGCTGTTAGTCATTCACACTAACAACTACTTAGTTGCTAATAGGATTTGTATGTTGAGGGGAAGGAAATTCCTGAAGTTTTTTGGTTGTTTCAATCCTTTGTTGATATCTCTTTTCCCTGTCTGCCTGGGCTTTGAGCAGCTCTGACTGATAAAACTTGGAAGGACAAATGAGTACCACTCTTGACTGAAAACCTCTAGGAATTGACATAGGTAGGGATATAAATCTGTATTATGCTGTTATTGACGACCTGCTCCAAACAAAATCCATATGGAAATAGTCTTTGAAAGGGTGGGAAATGGATAGGCAGAGAGGTGTTGGTAGTTCTAAATTTTGAGGGTCACAAAAATGTTGATGGAAATAAAAAACATGTATTTACATGTATTTGCAATTAAATTTTTTGGGAATATGAAGAGTTGGGTAGCTTTATCCCTCCCTTTAGGTGGATTTCAGCAGGACAAAGTCATTTGTATTCTGTCCCACAACTGATGGGATGCTGAGGTAAGAAATTGTGAAGTAAGCTCTTATTTTCACCTGCTAGCATTTTTCTTACCAACTTATATGTGAGGGAAGTGATGAGTGACAGCCTTGGCTCAAAATCTGGTGATGCTCTTGTGCTTTCAAGTCAGCAGTTCAAAACTTGGGTGAAGGTGACTGATAGAAGGAACAGTTATTTGGGAGCAGGATGAAGTAAATGTCCCCCCATGGCAATGGGGGATAGAATGAGATGATCTTTAAGGTCTCTTTCAACCCAAACTGGTTGCAATTCTGAGGTTCCACCCTAAACCAGTAAAGGTTTGGATTTAGCATTGGTGGTAATGCCTTGCATGTGGAATGTCAGATTTTGTGTGTATAATAGTAACCACAATGACTTTGTCCTTCAGCCTTTCAACCAAATACTACAAATGCTGTTATTTCTATCAAAAACTTGATTAGTCAGAAGCCTTCCTTAGTGGTTGTGCTTTCTGGTGCCCTTCCTTAGTGCACAGTACTGCAGTAATCATGACAGCTTCTGTAATTAATAACAAATTAGCATATGACGGTGGTTCCTGCTAAACCTTGAACCATCTGCTCCTGGCGCTTGGCTTGTCAGTCTTCTGTGCAGGGATCTGGTGAGGATATTGATGATGTGTTCTGTGACTCTTCCATAAGGTTTAAAATCCACATCTCATAATTGGTCAAGGAAGAGGTGGTTTTTTTGTACCTTTGTAATAATTATCATCTGCTTTGTGCTCTTCAGGGTGTGCTTCCTCCATAACAGAAGGGAAAAGGGATGTGCTTGGAAACCTTGTGCTTCTCCTCTGCTGTTAGCCCTGCTGATGTCTGTCAGTCTTCTGTTTAATGCATCATCCACATCCCTGTTTGGAGCAGAGAACTGAAGCGTGTGTGGAAGTGCAGTTCACCACAGCCTTTCCGTGCAGGTTGTTGCAGTGACTTGGTGGTGGGGGTGTCCTTTCCCTTACTCTAGATTGTCTAGCGTTGGGCACTTCCAGGACAGTGGTGTTTGTACATCTGTAGTGCAATCACAGATTTGTTGACTGGTTTGGGCTGGGAGGGACCTTCAAGACCATCTTGTGTCCCAGAAGAAGAGCTGGACCCAAAAGGAGGGTAATTTGGTCGTTGCTGTGGATCAGGTGTCTGTGACTGCTGAGGCTTCAAGTCATCTGAGGTCAGCCTAGGGAAACCAGCTCAGGTGTTTGACCCCAGGGAAGGGCGAGGCTCTTAAGGCTTCTGAGACAGAGAGGAGAAGAATGGATTTGTTACAGATGCCCAGAGAAGCTGGGGCTGCCCATGGAAGTGTCCCAGGCCAGGTTGGAGAGAGCTTGCAGCAACCTGGGCTAGTGGAAGGTGTCCCTGTCCATGGCAGGGGCTGGTATTGGATGAGCTTTAAGGTCTCTTGGCCCCCAAAACATTCTATTTGAGGGCACTCTTCTCAGTGTCTGTAACTTGAAGGAGAAGAATTGGGAATACACTCTATATGTCTGATTCACCTGTGCTACAAAAATATACATTGCTCTTTCTGAATCTGGAAATAGTTTAGGACCAACTCTGCTTGCATGCAGGTATCTGGTGTTTCCCTTATAGTGCTAAAATACCAGCTGGAAGATGGGTTGCTTTAAGCATAAAGACAAAGCTGGATGTGAAGGGATAGCTCAATATATGTAAACTCACCTTTTTTCCCATGATGCTGTTATCCTGATGAGCCTCTGTATTCTCCAAAGCCTTTTATCAGTATGCCATATGTATGCTGATGATTATTCACTGTAAATGTTGCTTTTGCAGCAGAGTAAGCCTGGTGGGAATGATACAGGCACTGCTGCTACAGTGAGCATTTTATCTAAGCTTCCTGCTGGAAAAATTCCTGATTTCCGTTGTTTTTTTTTTTTTTTTTTTTTTTTTTTAATTCCACTTCTTCCCAGTAAGACTGTGCTATGGTACTTGTCTGAAAATAATAATATTTTTAAATAGATGTAATTTTTTTACTGGGGTGAACTCTGGTGAGTGTGTATGGCAAGTGAAGCGAGTTAAAAATCCCTTTGGTTCAGCTGTTTTCTGCAGAGAATAAATTAACAGAATCGGAGCACGTTCTGTGTTCCTGTGAGCTTAACACAGAGTGGTCATATGGGTTCCTGCAGAAGTGGGTCAAAGCTATTTTTCCTCTTTGCCTCCAGCATTAAGAGGAAAAATTGGACACCTGGCTCTCCACTACACCAGGCGTTTTATGTCTATTTTAGCATGCCTTCACCACAAGAAAATAAAAGCCCTTTCAGCTACTGTTCTCTCCCTTGGAGGAACTATAGCTTTAAAACTTGATGGACACATGCTCAGTTAATGATGAAAATAAATTTTACTCCTAAGAGATAAGTGATAATTGAATACATGGTTATTTTAGCTAAGGCTAGAAAAGTGTTCTAGGGATTTGGAAGTGGTATTTAAATTTCACATACAGCTGTGCTTACAGAGCAGGCACCCTGTGGGATATACACACAACCTGAAAGCGGAGCTAGGAGAACCTAAGCAAAATCATATCAAGACTACAATAAGAGCTGGCTTGAATTTTGCTAAGGTAACTTAAAATTACAGCATAAGACAATTGACTTTTGGCCATTCAGATTGATTAAAAACAAATTAATTGCCATTGTGGTCGGCTGTGGTTTGGAAAGGCGATGAGGGGGTAACACCACTTCAGAACAAAATGAAAATGAAAGATAGCAGGCATATATGATGAATACCCTAGAAGAATCTACCAGATTCCTCTTTTATTGTGTTTCCCTCTGCTTTTGGAAGGATCTCGCAGCTTTGCATGGTTACCTAGTTCATATGCTGTAGCAATGTAGAGTCATGGGATCATTAAGGCTGGAAAAGACCTGTAAGATGAAGTCCAAGCGTTCCCCCAGCACTGACGTTGGGCTCTGCCAGCCTGGGGCCATGACCATTCCCTGCAGAGCCTGCTCAGTGCACAGCCATGCTCTGGGAGAAGAACCTTTTCCTCGTAACCACCCTAATCCTTCCTTGAGAGAGCTCCAGCTCTCCCCTGGGTCCTGACCCTGGTTGCAGAGATGGGAGCTGTGCCTCACGAGGAAGCTGCAGCCCCCAGTGTGGGGGGGGGGGGGGGGCTTAATCTCCTCCAGAAGAATTTACCTCAGCTGTTCTCATTCAGCTTCCCCTCTGAGCCCTGCAGCATCTTTGTGTCCTTCATTTGGATGTGCTCCAACACCTTTAGATCCTTCTGATACTGTGGTGCCCAAAAGTGTCCCCAGTGCAGAGCAGAGAGGGACGATGCCCTCCCTAGCCTGGCTGCAGCCTGTCAGTGAATCTGCTACTTTGCCTGTGTAGTAAAAGGACTTGGATTTTCCAGGTCTGGTTTATCAGTTGATGTTTATCTCTCTTGAAAGTCTTTTTCCTTTGACAAGGTCATGCACAGTGGTAATTTAAAAGGAAAAATAGTTCTGTGGTGGTTCAGGTCTCCTGTTCTATTTGTGACGCACCTGTAGTTGGCTTCTCTGACCTTCCAGAACACGAGGTACTACTTCAGACTTCTTTTTTGTGTCAAGTAGTAAGGCCTGTAGCAAACAGACTGGGAGTTCTTGGCTCTGAGAGGAAGCTTTTGACCTTTGCAACGTTGTGGTGATTTTTATTCAACCGAACAGACAGGACTGGATTTTTTTACAGTCCCAGAAGTCTCCCTGGTTTGCAGCTGGTGATAGCCAACTGCTTGGACCAAGCCAGGGAAAGTTCTTCTGAGTTCAGACCCCTTGCATGCCTGTGGGGAGAAGCACATTTTAAATAAAAAGTGTTGGTGCTGCCTGTGCAGTTTTAATTCCACGTTTTTTATCACTGTTTGAATTAAGAAGGGATTTTGGTTTTCACTGTTTTTCATGGAGCGACTCCATCATCTGTTGTTTTCTGTGTGACCATTTTAAATCATTTGAGGAAGGAATTGGTCTGAACCACAATTCCTTTGTTCTGTAGCAGGTACTAATTCCTGCATTTTCCACAGCGGGAAATGCTTTAGTAGTATTAGGATGGGGGGAATGTGTATTTAAATCCCATCTGGTGCTGAGCTGAGTGTGGTGAGGAAGGTCATCCTAGGTAACCTCACACATGCGTCCTATGTAGGATAAATGGTGCTGGTGACATGTTTTTTCCCTGTTGATGGTCCTGTATCCTGGAAAGATGAGAGTCATTTTTATCTGGAAAGTGAAAGCACATAAATGGCTGAGCTCCAAGGACAATTACAGCTGCAGAGGCATCTTGTTTTGCCAGCAGAATGAAATATTAGGAAGTCACATTCTGTTTTTGTGAGTTGACCTCAGTTTGTTGGTTTTTAAAGAGTCTCTGCTCCAAGTGTGCTATGATGCGAAGGCTGGGAGGTGGAGTGGGACTCTTAAGTCGAGCTGTGTCGCACTGCGGAATTATTGCAGGTATAAAGATAAGGTTTGACGGACTGGCTTTTATAATTTATGGGGTTTTAGCTCCTCAGTGTAGGATGGCTGGCTGTAAACAGTGATTTGCCACAGTGCTGGCAGAAAATTGAGAGCAATGTGTGAAGGCTGGGTCCTTCAAATGCTGTTGGTATCCTGGAAGAGTTACTGGGTATCAGCTGAAGCTAATGGGCTGGCAAAATGTCTTGGGCCCCTGCAAAGCAGAGGTTTGGAAGTAATTGGCTTTTTCTTGCCTAGAAAACAGTGCAAAGTATCAAATACAGCCTTTTTTAATGAGGTCAGATGTATGCTTTCCAATACAGGAGGCTGAATTCTCGTGGAGCTCATGTAGATGTTTTGTGTCACGCGCTTTGGACAGTCGTACCTCATTGAACTAAGGCTGTGCCTGTGTTTTACATGAACTGCTATTGTTTCAGTGCAAGACAAGTGGCTTTTTGGAATCAGTGTCTGTTATTTGGGAGTTATCTGTTATTTGACAGTGATTGCTGAAATGCAGTGTTTTATTTCCCCTCTCTGAGTGCACGTGCTTGGTTTGCCCATAATGCCAACATTAATGCTGGCTGTGTTTACAACGGGTTGTTTGGGGGATTGTAAATAATTTTGAAGCAGCAGGAGTGACCTACTTCTTAGAAGCATTTGCCTTCTGGCTGTTTTGCGGGTTCTGTGGACTCCCAGATCCCTTCCATGGAAAGGCAATCTTCTTTCAGGCTTAATACTATACAAATGTAAAGAGAAGTATAATTTGGAATATTATGCAACTAGAATACAGCTTGTTTGTATGGCTGTTGTTGTATTTCCTAGAAGGTGTTTGGCATTCAGCAGTGAAGCAAGTGTGGCATGGGTAACAACTGTATGTATACTTTCTGGAGTGAGGGGAATAATTACAAGCAAAATCTGTATTTATTTTTTAACTGATGTTTTAGGTCACTCCCAATTCTGTTTAAGAATAGTGAGTTTCTGTTCTTGGCTTATTTGATTTCAACTTTGGAAACACTAGAGTTCATGAAGCAAGCAGATTTATGACTTGCCTAGGCTGAGTTATCATAAAATACAGTTTTGGGTAATGTATAATTCCCTTTTGTGTCTTAGTTTTTTTCCTCTCCCCCTCCATTAGCTCTTCCTTGCTAATCACTTCTTCCTGAGTTCATGCCATTATTTCTGGGGACACTTGGCTCTGTGTCATGTTTTAATTTGAATTTAGATGCATTGTTCCTAGTGGATTTAAGGGCGTAACAAAATCCTGGTGGGGTCACCCTTCTCTTCCACAACATTTTTGTCTGACTGTGAATATTTGTTGAGTTGGAGAAGCTTGTGCTTTAAGAAGAACAACATTTTTTGCTAAGAATGTCATTTACCAGGTTAAAGTAATGTAAGGAATGGAATGAGGACAGAGTGAAATGTATTGACAAACGTAAAGCACAGCAGCTGAGGTAGAAGTTCATGGCATACTAAAGGTTTAATTATACAGTAAGGAAATGGAAAATGTTCAGTAACCCTTGGGGGACTGAGGTAGATGACTGAAATTGTGAGGTTACCCTAAACAAGTCTCAAAGGGATAATTGTTTTTACTTTAGGATTGCTGTAAAATGTTGGATTAAACATCAAACCATCACCTGAAAGCAGAAGACAAGGGAAGAGACCTGGTTTTGTTATCAAAACAGCTAAATCAGGAGCAAGTCTGTGGCTTGCTTGTGGTTGGAATGGTTTTCCAAACTGCTGGGCATTAGAAAACATCTACTTCCAGAATGCAATGGGAATGATGCATTTGTTCCAATGTCTTGGAAGAGCTGTCGATGTCTTTATGAGAGGGAAGCCCTTACTTTGGGTTTGCTGCAGCCATCACTGCCATCTCTTTGGTTGGCTGGGACCATTGGTGTTGGCTGTTTTGCACAGTCCTGTGACGCTCCCACTGCTCAGAGGGACAGGCTCCTTTCCTCATTAGAGGAGCAGTAGCAGCTCTCCTCATGGAGAAGTCATAGCCTTTAACCAGGTCTCCCAGGAGGATGAAATCCTTCAGACAGGGAAGCTCCCTGCATTACGATGAGGATTTTGATTTTGGAAATCATGTGTTCCTGTACTTTTCAATAACTTGAATGGGTTTGGAGTGTTTCCTGAGATTGCTTCAAAAACCTAAATCCCAATTGCACCTTGTCCCCCTGGGCAGGGGAATAAGAACATGAATTGTCTCTCCTTTCAGGAATGGAGCTGGAGGCTGGTTTTGTAGCGTGGCCTCTGGGCTGAACCTCTCTCCTTGCGCTTGGGCTCTCTCCGTAGATGTTCAGTCCTGGTTTTAAAGATGTTCTCTATTAGGCTGAAAGCTGGAGTCACTTCAGATTCTTGGGGGCAGGAGACTGATCTTATCAGGCCTGTTCTGCTTCCTTCCCTCCTGGCCCTCCCTCCCATCCTGCCTCCCCTCGGGGCCAGCTGACCCCAGGCCTTCCAGCAGCAGCTCCTCCTTGTTTTCCCCGCCTGGCGTGTTTGTAATTAAATGTCTGAGGCTGAATTTGTGTTGCTCTGCTTTACAATTGCTCCAGTATCTTCCTCCTCTCGTTCCTCACCAGGGTGGCATTTTTCCCAGTCAGCAGGATGAAAATCCATTTTTCCAGTTTTTGGTGGTCACTGTTGACTGGTGACTCAAAACTGCCCTTGGGATTTAATCTGGTTTGTGTTTTGTCATGTAATTTTGACACTGTGATCTTTGCTACACAGAATATCTCAAATCCTGGAATGTAACCTGACCTAAGAAATGGTTCTCTCACTGGTGCAAGAATATCTGGGGCTCTTTTCCATTGTTCAGCACCTGATCTTAGTGTCTGTGTGTGGCCATGGGTACATGTTCATCTTTATTTTGGCTGACAGATCCTCAGATTTGCCTTCCAGCAAGTGCATGGCTTCTGCAAGCTTTTTATTCCTCTTCAATGTTTATCAACAGACCTCAAATTCAATTGTCTTGCCTGTAGACAATGGAAATGTCACTTTGGTCCCTTGTGACTGGAAAAAAGAGCTTTTTATGGGGTACTGGAGTGAATAAAAATCCCCACACAATGTTATGTTTTGTTTGGTTTTTTTTTTTCCATTTGAACATTTTGATGGGTTTTTATCTCTAAGAATGAGTGTTTTAAAAAGGATTTTTCCCTGCAGTTTCTTTTCTTCCTCTGAAATTACTTTGGAAAAGTTAGGAAAGCAGGCATTTAGACTTTGGAAAAAACCTAATTGTTGTGTTACATTACCATTTCTCTTCTGTCAGGATACTGTGAACAAAATGGGAAGCCATTTCATGAAACTTCACTAAGATAGTTGAATTAATTTAGTTATAGGGAAGGGAACCTACAAATGTTCCCTGTAGAAATTCACTGTAGCAGAAGAGGCTTCTGAAGAGCTGATGGGAAGGACAGGAAAAAAACAGTGAATTTAGCAGAAAATTCTTAAAAAACTGAAAATGAAATGAATGCTCCTGGACTGGGAAGCAGATGAGGAAGTGAGGAATTGTTTTCTGTTTGAACAGTGGACAAGGAATTAAGGAAGTAATTTTAGGTAGCTGATACCTTCACCTGAACTGTGGAATAGTCACAAAATAGACATGTCAGGTAGTTCTAGATGGGAAGGTCACACCACTCTTTGGTATTCCAGCAGTGCCATCTTTCCTGTCCCTCGTGTTGGCTGTAGCAATGCTGGAACTGAAGGAGAATCTCAATTACCTGCAGTGTTCTTGTATTGCTGAAACGTGCCTTGAAGGGCTGATGGTAAAAAGTAAAATATAAATTGCTTTTCTTGCCTGGTTTTTAAAAAAAATCATGTAAGACTGGAAATACTCCATTGTATCTGAAACTGTATGCATTTGAATACAGTCCTCAAGATGCTGGGCAAAATCATGTAGTACTGCAAAAGAAATGAGGGTCAGATGACAGCACGTGTCTGTAACAGCCTTAGGAGAGATGGCTGAAATGAATATTACCATAGGTAAGAGAGGAAAATACAGTTTGCCTTGATGAGGCAGTTTGAGAGTCAGCTGGGAAATGGACTTTTACAGCATTAACCAAGTGGTCATATTTTGTCCTAGAGATGGCCTGGGAAAACAGGCAGGCACCTCTCAGATTAATTGCTCTCAGTGATAGCAGTCCTTGCTGCTATGAAATTCCTGATGCCTGCATTGGAAATTATAAAACAGAACGTTTTTGCCTTGGCAGGTGTACTTCCCATTTGAAGGAAATTGATGCTTAGGTTGAAGCAGATCTTTACTAAAGGCTTTTCTGTCTGTGTCAAATACTGGAAACAGATTTCCTGCAGTGGATTTGCTGGTAGATGAACACAGTTTGATGTTGCTGTGCTTGTAGAACCTGCAGTATTTGTAGATATGCAGATCTGCAGTGGTGCTGGGTTAATAGTTAGACTCAGTCTTGGAGGTCTTTTCCAACTTTAATGATTCAGTAAGTATCTCATGTAAAGCTCAGAAAGGGCTGTGGATTTTCCAGTGACACTTTTTCCAGAGAAATATAAAATACGTTCTTGTGCTTTTCCAAATGAAATATTTGTCAGTTTTATTTTGCTATGGTTGGAGCATTTCAGAAAGGACAAGGCTTAAGATTTGTACTTCAAGTGGCTTGGTTGATATATTTTCCTGTCTTAATCAATAATTGTGTTATTAGCAACCTTAAGCTATCCAGGAGGCTATTGAAAAATAGTTGTCAGGTGAGTAAAATCATCATTCCTTAGTATGATAATACAGCTTCCCTATATCTTATTTATTAGGTGTTTGTTGAGATGTTTGAGCCAAGACATGTCCTGCTCTGGTGGAGTTATACAGCTTGAGGGTGCCATGCTCTGCCTGAAAACAGTCCAGAAACAACCCAAAATTCAGGTGAAGCTTTTGGGTAGATTTCTCCTGATGGTCATAATGCCACTGGCATTTTTCAAGTTTGTGTTCAAAGCCTGTGCAAGGCTTGTGGTTGTCCCCAAAAAGCAATGTGTGAACAGAAAAGTCTTATGAAGATTTGGACAAATAAAGCTGTCATCACAGTAGTGTGATTTTTTTTTAAGCCAATAAAAATTATCTTTTCAGGCTTTTTAACACATTTCTTTTCTGTTTTAAATTATTCTGCAAATATTTTCTGTTTTTAAGGAACTTTGCAATGAGATCCTGGCTAGTGGAAGGGCGGGAGGTGGGTACAGATTGTGTAATTAGCCCTAAACTTTCCTTTGTGCTGTTTGTGTTTTGCTCTCTTCAGTCACAGTGGCTTGGGGAAGGGCTCTTCTGCCCTGCTGGGTTGCAGAATAGATTAAAGATATCTTAGACATGTTGGGGTCACAGGGGGATTTAGGATTGTTTTTAGAGGGCATCCCACCGTTAGCAGGATCTGGATTTAATATGAAAACCCCTAAATGAATATCTAATCCTCTTCTTTCTGGGGATAGATGCTTTATCCTCATTTTGAAACACAGCCTTCCACTGTTGCAAGTAACTGAAAATGTATTATATCTGCAGCTGGATGCTTGCCAGGTTAGATACATGGATATACATTTCATTTTGGCAATTGGGAAACACTGAGCTGGAGCTAGGGGGAACTTTGTAGTGTTTGTGAGTTAGCCATGTGTGCTGTGATAATGGGTTGTTCTTGTGGGTTTACCGAAGTGGGGGCTTTATTTCTCATGCCGAGGGAAACAAGATTTGCTGAGTACAAGATGCTAAATGCAGCATGAACTAAAATTCTCCTGGAGACAAGAAATATATGTGGTAGCCCATGCTAAGCCTGTCCTAAACCTCACCTCAGCCTTAGGTTACTTATTCCTAATGATTTCTCTGACTTGAAGAAGAGAAAGGCACAATTTTGTTGCTGCCAGAGGGCAGGTTAGATATTGGGGATATTGGGAAGGAATTGTTCCCGGGAGGGTGGGCAGGCCCTGGCACAGGGTGCCCAGAGAAGCTGTAGCTGCCCCTGGATCCTTGGAAGTGTCCCAAGGACAGGTTGGACACTGGGGCTTGGAGCAGCCTGGGACAGTGGTAGGGGGTAGAATGGGATGGTCTTTAATGTCCCTTCCCACCCAAACCAGACTGTGATAGTATTCCTTTTCTGAAGGAAGAGTGAAGGACCCAGAGGGAGCTGATCCTTCCTCTGGACTCCTACTATTAATTGTGGGCTGCTTTGTAAAAGTAAGATATGGATTTACTGGGGTGCCTTTCCATGAGGAAAGGCTGAGAAAGCTGGGACTGCTCATCCTGGAGAAGACTTAGCAAGCTTATCCACTGGTGTTAAACTTACCTGTGAAATGTTCTGCTGGTTAGAATCCAGGGCAAGTGCTCTCTTTGTCATTTATAATAACTTGATGGCTCAGATTTTAGAGAATTAAAAAGTTCCTTCTGAACCTTGTAGCAGGAATCATGTTGATGGGAGCTGTGTGCTTGGTATGATGTTCACGTAAATGCTTTAGAATGCTGTGAATGCTCCACGTGCTTTATAGGTTCTGTACTGCAGCCCTCAAAGTTGGTATTTCTGCTCTGTACATGGTTAAATTGGAGGCTGAGTCATAGTTTTTCCCAGTTGGCTAAGTGTGGTGGGAAATTCTGTGGGCTGGAGCAGATTGGAAAGACAGACTTCCTGGGTATCTCCTCTTGAGAACGTTTTCCTTCTGACTGAACATCTGGTCCCTGTCTCAGGATTAACCTTTAGCATTAGATTTGCTGAACAGTTAAATCATGAATACATGAAAAACTGCATGAGGTCTTTTTTCTTTCCACTGTGAATGTAAATACTTAAAGCAGTAAAAGAGCAAGGTTGTAATTAGCTGTAAATCAGGAATATACATACTCAATAACATTTAGAGCCCAAACTGTATGTATTGGAAAAGACAGGAGCTCTTGAAGTGGGTAATGAACACTTCATTAGGTGTTTTTCAGCACCTTCATGAATTAAGTTTTTCAGATGCACGAATCAGCATTTCCAATATGTGAAAATCCCAGTTGTGAGCAAGCACCTTTTACTCTGTCAGTGGCTCACTGAGGCCTGTGTGAAGAGCAGACTCTTTGTGTCAAACAGAAAGTTCAGTTCTTAGGAGTAACTTTGAGTTTCTCCCAGAATTTGGCTTTTAGACTTGTTCTGATTGGAGTAATTAGGCTTTTTTACAGGCAAATAAAAAGGAGGGATTAGAAGGGAAGCATGAAGGGATGGATACCTGTTTTCCATGTTAAATCAAACCCAGGCTTTGGTGCTGCTTCTCCAGAGCTGTTGGCTTAACACTTGTGTTTTATGGGTGGAAGTGGACAGAGAGCAGTGCCTAGAGTGATGGGAAGAGAAAAGTTCTGGCAACTGGAAAGGTTTTGGGGTAAAGTGTTCCCTACAGGCAGAGCACTCAGCACTTTGTCCAAAGGTAAGGACACACAAGTTCTCCCTCCCTTCTTCATGAATACATAAAAAGAAAAGCATGAGTTGTTTTTTTTCTTTTCTGGGAGGTACTGGGAGCCCAACCCAGGAGCTTTCACATGGGGAGCACAAAATGGAGTGACCTCTACTTCCACACAGTAATATCTGGTGTTTGATATAAAGCCCCTTTAGCTCTGCTACCCAGCAGATGTTTGTTTTTGCTTTTAAAATATTCAAATAAGACAGTTCAGTGTCATTAAAGAATGTTATTTTGGACATGGTTCTTCTCTTCTGTAAGTGATATTCCAGTATAAAATATGATTTAGGCGTATTAATATATGATTACTTGTATCAGGAGGCATTGTTGTAATATTGCTGTGGCTTTAATGAGATTTTTTTTTTCATGAACCATTAATATATTAAGATTAGGAGGATTTTGTTTTCTTAAGCTTGAACCTTTATCATTTGTGTGTGCTTGTTATGATGGGGAAAACTTCTCCGATTGCTTTATTCTCTCACTTTGTTATACCACACAGAATGTTATGAAAGGGATAGATATGAGAAATACTTGATTTTTTGAAGTGTTTTAATTTTATATGAAATGTAACATAGCAAAATCATACTTGAACAGTTTTAAAACCTTTACCTCTACAGGAAAATTTAGGTTGAGGAGACCACAGGGGGTCATCTCATCTCACCTCTTGCACAAGGCAGGGTCAGGCCAAAACCTGTGTAAAAGTTGTCTGGTGTGTGACTTGCAGCGGAAGAAAAAACCCCAAACCCATTACTCGAGTTTGACAAAACTTTCTGGAAGTATTTCCCATTCTCTAGCTCTCCTCTGCTCTCCCCCCAATTCTGGTGTTTTGCAAGCCTGTTTCAGGTAGGTTTCTGTCCTGTTGCTTTCCCTCCTGTGTGTAAACAAACATATCCATGGAAACTGAGGTTGGAGGAGGAATAAAACCCACATTAGGTCCAGCTGGCCCAGGAAGGAAGTGACTGGGAGCTGAGCTGTAGGCTTGACACTGAAGGATTGCCAAGGTACCTGTCTGTGTCTGCTTCCCTGACTCCTGAATGTAATACTGATCTCTTGTGAGAGGAGCTGGAGGCAAGCAAGCCAAGAGTGCTGGTGGTTCCCCAGTTGTTGCTCCAGGAAAAGCCACATCTGCCTGCTGATGGTGAAGGGTGACAGGTACAGGGTAACAGCAGAGCCTCAATGCTCCACCTGTGGCTCTAACCCAGCACATCTAATGCTGTGGCTTCAAAATTTGTTGAGGTTGTTTGCAACTGAGACCTGCCAGATTCAGTAAAATGTCGTGCAGATGCTGCATCCCATTTTCCCCAAAATTCCCTAATACTTGTCTGTTTGAAGGGCCAGAGATTTATCACTGTCTGATTTCAGGGGCCAGGTTTTGCGCTGTGTGGTTTGGCCAGTCTCAGCAGTAGTTTTTTGAATCCTGATTAATAAGTCAAGGGTTTTGTGTCCTTTGGGGCCCTTCAGAGGTTCAGGTGGTCTCCAGTCAGAGGAACTGTAGTCACCAACCTGGGGGTAAAATACAAATTTTGGTGTTCTCTTCTTGGTGTTCTCACCCTCTGATGATCACATAATGATTTTCTTTGATATTAATTACAAAGACAGGTTTACTTCACTTTCCTGACATTAAGCACATTTTGCCTGGTGAAGAAAGACCAGAGAAATGTAAGGCAGATAAAGAATTTTGCACTGAAGTGCTTCTTACCAAGGTGCAGTTAGTTAGCAGCCATCTGAGACCTCACTCCTCCTTTTTGGACAAAAGGACGTAATTCAGTTTGGTTTCTTATTACTACATAAAACCTGGATTGTTTTAACTTGTAAAAAAATCCCTGCTACAGTTGGAACTCTTCACCTGGCAGTTTTCTCCTTGAGGTGCTTGTTTGGTTGGATAAAAAAATTACAGGCTTTCCCTCCTGAGAATATTCCTTGTGCTATGAGCATCCCAATTTCAAGGAAACAAGGAACAGGGAAAAGGGGCAGGTCAGAATTATTTATGCTAATTGCTCAGCAAGCTGTATGTTCTGGAATTCAGTATTTCTTCAAGAGATCTTTGCCCCTTCTACTTTATTAATAATTCCCCCAGTTCACTGAATTTCAAATCACTTCAGAGCTTGAATCAAGATTGAGCTTTCTCAGGTAAAATGTGCTTTTTAATGTACCTCTGACAACCTTTGTTATGACATTTGGGTCTTAATTAAGCATTATTCAAGAGTGTTCTGATTGTGCAATTCGTAACGTTGCAAGTTAATTGAAGTACCAAACACCTTAAAAGTGCCTAAATGCAAGAAACCGATAAATCTTCATCTGAATTTACTCAATTTTTTTTTTTTTTTCAATGAAGTAGAGTACAATTCTGGGAACTTGAGCTGTATAATAAAAAAATAGGAATCATGGTGCAAGCAATTATGTATGATTTAACATTTCGACAAAATTGTTGTTCGAATCAAGAGGGTGTAATTCATCCAATTAAGAACTTCCTTTTGCAGTCAATAACTGTCAGTATTTAGCCTCACATATGCCAAGAGCAAACTATTTGACTTGGACATAAAAGCCATAATAAAAGTTGAAGGAGCATACTTGAAAATCTGTTTGTGATAAGAAGGGAAGGGAAAATAAAGACCTCCATTGTTTTTCAAGGTGGACAAGGCTTGAATTTTTGAATGCATTTTTGACGTAGTGCATTCTCTCTGCTCAGGAAGGCAAATATATTATCTGCTCAGCTTTCATCTGTTATAAATAATCTTAATTTTAAAGCAGGCTTTTAATCTTCAGCTTCAAAACCTGTGTTCTCTTTACTCTCTTGTGTTTGCCAGGATCCTCAGGACTCTTCTTCACAAAGCTTATTCCCCACTGAGGTCATTAATTCAAGAGACTCTAAGACAAAACTTAATTTCTGCTAAGTAATCCAGGCCATTAGCAAATGTTGTGGCTTCGAGCTGAAAGAACAGTTCAAATTAGGAGCAGCAGGGGGCTTAAGTTTTCTGTAATTATTTGCTTTTATAAGAAATTTACTCAGCCCCCCTGTCTGGGATATAAATGGAAGGATGCACACCATCATCCTCGTGCAACAATTTATTTGAGCCAGGCTTCAAATGTACATTGGGGGCAGTGTTTTGAGGTGCCAGAAATGGATAATAGTGGTTATTAATATGTTTTTCTATTCATGGTAGAGCCACAGAATTATGAAGGTTCTTTATGTTCTATCTTTATGTTCTGGATGTTGGGGTAAGGAGGGAAAAGAGGAGGTGCTTGAAGGGATTTTTCTGTTTTATATACACTGTACTTTGAGGGTTGGTTGTTCATTTTTCATGATTTTTCATTTTGTATTTCCTGTGGAGGTACCGAGTTTTTGAATGAAGTGGCCCCTTTTCTGGGAACATTCCAGTAACTAAAGGCACATGATAGCAGATATTAAAGAAATGAAAAACTTCAGGTACTGTCAAATGGAATATCCCAGAGCCAAATTTCATGAGGTGATAGTGCATTATGGTCAATGCAGTTAAGAGAAAAAAATAAGAAAAACCCAGAAAAAAAATGGTTATTTAGTTTTAGTAATGGAGTAATACAGAATTTGCAAGAACATCCTCAGTTCAGAGTGTCCTCCTGTGTGCTGCAAGATCTGAACTGTCAGATGATGCAGGCCACTGAAAGGTTCTTTAGGGGAAATAAGTAAGAATCCAAATGATTTGCTTGGAAAAGGAGCTTAACAGGCACTTGCATTCTGTCTGTTCATGCAAGGAAGAACAGACTTGCTGCAGATACTTACTTCAGAGTGGCACAGCATTATGGAAATGCAGGAAAACCATAAACAAACCAAACTGTTGCATCAAGACATGGGAAACCTGGTATAAAATCCCAGAGTGGTTTGGGCTGGAAGGAACCTTAAAGCTCATCTCATTCCACCCCCTACCATGGGGAGGGACACCTTCCACTATCCCAGGTTGCTCCAAGCTCTGAAATTTCCTCATCATGGCTGTAGGAAAGCTCTGATCAGCTCTAGCATGGTCAAATTGTTCATCAGTGTCGGCTGACAAAGAGAAATCTCCATGGGGTTCAAGTATTTACAGCAAAATAGGCTGAAGTTGCCCTTTAAAAACAGTCAATGTGTGTTGTCAGCAAATGTGTCAGTAAAAAGAATCCAGGTTGAAATCAGTCACAAAATGAGTGGGCTTTGCTATTTGGAAAGAAGTAATTTTTAGCTCCAACTTCTTCCCCCCTTCATTTGGTCTGGAATAAATGCAATACCTAGAGAACAGTCATGTTATGTCAGGTGTTAATAACAAAAAATAGCTCCTGGCTTCCTGGTGAAATTCCTCTAATTCAGTTGTTGTTTTTTTTTTTTTAAGTAATTTTGATCATGTGCCTGAGTTTTGAAAGATGTTGTTCAACATGGCTGAGAAGTATTTTGTAAGAGCCCTTTGATTGCTGGCCTGCTTGCAGCATGTGAAATTTTTGACAGCAATCTCGATTGATTCTTCCATGTTCAATAATGTGTTCATTCCAATGGTATTTCCTGAGCAGCTGGGCTTGCTTAGCTTTGGAGTTAAAACAGCAAAAGCAAGGAAGTGAATTTTCCAGCCCTTTCTCCATGCCCCCCCCCCTTTTTTTTTTTTTTTTTGGCATGTTAGAAAATTGTTAATTTTTTTATCCTGTTAATGAAATGGCATGGAAACCACTGGAATAACGGGGGGAGGGCAGGAGCAGACGTGGAGGACCAGGAGGAAATGGCACATTTTATAGCCCTGTGCATGGTGAAAGGGCTGGTTTCAGGAATTAGCTTCTCCTTTCAGAGCTAGTCTAATCAAAATTCATATAGAGCTCTGTTTCCTGCTGGTCTCTGCCTTAATGAGTGCTTCTGTTTCAGGCAGATCTTCTGAAGTGCTAAAGGATGAGTTTTCTGCATTAAAACTAATGGTAGGTCTTCAGATAACAGGCAGATTGTCCATTGAAATGCTGCTGAACAGGAATAGGATGTAAGAAGTGGGATGGGAGATGGTAAAGGGACAATTTGTGTGCTGTTGTAGTGCATTGAGACAAATCTCTATATTAAAAGTTACTGTTAAGAAGTGTCTTTCA